>NC_046169.1:13452524-13550024 GCF_011064425.1 Rattus rattus | reverse complement strand
TTACAACTGCTCATAGCCCGTGCCTATGCTGATGTGGGGTTGGGGAGGGGAGTCAGTGGGGGCAGATCTGTGCTCACGCTCTAGAACTCCTCAAGATATGACCAAACTGGATGCTGCTGACCTAGGCGGCATAGTGGGGAATGTATCCTTAACACCTGGCCTGGAAGCCTAACTTGGAGAATCCAGACCCCAGGCCTGGACAGACCTGACATCACCAGATGCTGCTGCTGCCCTCTGGGGACCTGTCAGTGTTTTATAGGAAGCCCAGAAGGCACATTTTACACGAGACTGCCGTTCTGTCTATTTGGGTTTTGGTCTGGTTTGGTTTGTATTTTTCAATTCTGTGTTAACCCAGGCTGTATGTGGAGCAAACAACCTCGCACATAGCAGTCTAGAAACAAACTCGTGAGGTGGATCCTAAAAGGGGGTGGTGACAGGGGCCAGGGCTCCCGAAGAAAAGGCAGGGCCCCTGTTATATATACACTGAGAGCCCTCCAGCTGAGATCTCAACCACAGAACCCCAAGCACACTACCTACAGCTTCCAAGACACCATAGTACCTTTGCACGTGCTGCTGCAGTCCCTGAAGTCAACGGCTATGTGAGAGATCTCTCCTCAGATTCTCAACATGCCCTGGAAGCCAGCAGAGGTGTGGGGAGGGAGGACAGATCCTGCAAACTATGCAGAGTATGGGGACAGATTACCATCTGTGCCACAGTGGGCACGAGGCGGGCACAAACATTCCCTTCATTGGTGATGACCAGGTCTCCTGGGAGCCTAGAATGGTGTTCTGCTGGTATCTCAGTGGACCCCACAACTCTTAAAGAGGCCAGAACCAAGCTCGCAGGCCACACCTGTGCAAGAGGATCTGACTCCCCCAGGAGTCAACAGAACTTTGAAGGGCCTTATCGTGGGAGAAAGTGGCTGAATAATTATCAACCGTCTGAATTGAAAGCCACCCCTTTTTGGGTATCCGTGTGCATGTGCATTGTGTGTGCGGGTTCATGTATGTGCAGGTGTCTGTGTGTGTGCATGTATGTATGTGTGTGTTTATGAGTGTTGTCGTCAAAGGTCATTGTTCTGGTTTGAATAGGTATGCCCCACCCCCAAAGACTCATGTGTTTGAATGCTTGGCCCACGGGAAGTGGCACTTTTGGAGGTGTGGCCTTGTTGGAGGAAGTGTGTCACTGTGAAAGCGGACTTTGAGGTCTCCTATGCTCAGGCTCTGTCCAGTGTGGAACTTAGTTCCCCTCTGTTTCCTGTGGATCAAGCTAGAACTCTCAGCTCAGCCCCATGCCTGCCCTCACCCCACAATGCTTCCCACCATGATGATAATGGATTAAGCCTCCAAAACTGTAAGCCAGCCCCAATTAAATGTGTTCTTAAATAAGAGTTGTTGTGGTCATGGTGCCTCTTCACAGCACAGGAAACCCTAAACTAAGACAGTCATCCTTGGGTGTTCTGCTTCAGGTACCCTCCATCTTATTTTTGATCGAGTCTCTTACTGCCCTAGAGTGTACAATTCAAATAGGCTGGCTGACCAGCCAGCTCCAGGGATCAACCCATCTGTGGGTCCCCAGAGCTGAGATTCCAAGTGGGTGGCATCATGTCTAGATTTGATTCTATCATTCTATCATCTATCTATCTATCTATCTATCTATCTATCTATCTATCTATCTATCATCTATCTGTCTATCTATCATCTATCTATCATCTATCTGTCTATCTATTTATCTATCATCTATCTATCCATCATCTATCTATCATCTATCTGTCTATCTATCATCTATCTATCTATCATCTATCTACCTATATATCTATCAATCATCTATCTATCTATCATCTACCTATCTATCATCTATCTATCTATCTATCTATCTATCATCTATATACCTATATATCTATCAATCATCTATCTATCATCTACCTATCTATCAATCATCTATCTATCTATCTATCATCTACCTATCTATCGATCATCTATCTATCTATCTATCTATCTATCATCTATCTACCTATATATCTATCTATCATCTATCTATCATCTACCTATCTATCAATCATCTATCTATCTATCTATCTATCTATCTATCTATCTATCTATCATCTATCTACCTATCTATCTTTTGGTTTTTTTGAGACAGGATTTCTCTGTGTAGCCCTAGCTGTCCTGGAACTCACTCTATAGACCGTGCTGGCCTCAAACTCAGAGACCCACCTGCCTCTACCTTCAAAGTGCTGGGATTAAAACTGTGCGCTATTGTCTGGCCTAAGGACAGATTTCCAAAGCATGGGGGTTTTTTTGATTTTTTTTCTTTTCAATGAAATTCAGGTCCCCATGACTGTATGCCAAGCACTTTACTTAGTGAGCTCCCCCACCGCATCCCCCGACCCCAACACAGATGCAATGTCTTAAGAAGCTGCCAGACAGGTGGTCCCATCTGCAAAGGGAAACTGAAGAGGTACGGGCTTGTCTCCTCAAGCTATAAATTAAGGAGTTGATGCAGACTCTTGTTGGGGACCTTTAATGCAGAGTTTGCATGTGAGGGAGACTTGTCACAGATGCTATTGCCAGAGCTTAGAATCCTTGGTGTTGGTCTGGCACTGGTGGGGGTGGGGAGTCCTGAACCCTGTACATGTCTCCTGTGGGAGAGTGACTTGTCCTAGCCAGGTGGCAAAGCCAGGTAGGCAGGCCAGGAGCTGGGGGTCTGTAAAACACTCTAACACACTGGCTCTTGCTTCTGGAGAAAGTAGTGGGAAGGACCATGCAGGAGAGAAAACCTACCTGGAGTACATAGCATTGAGACAAGGTCCTGGCCGTGAGAAAGTCAGTGGTCCAGGGAGGACCAGATATGGGGAAGGAGGGAGGAGGGAAAAAGGAGGAGGGTGCTGCTCTAGGTGCTAGGTTTGGGGTCAGCCTTAGAGAGGGATAGTGGGTAGGGACTCCAGGGCTTTCTTCTGGGTACTGTGTGAGTCTGTCCCCAACTCTCTACCTAACTGGACAACCCGAAGCATCCCCCAGGGAGTGTCTGAAAGGTCCAGAGTATGTGGGTTGGAGTGTTGGATGGGACACCACAGGGGCTCATGGTTAGGGACTCCTGGGATAAAGGTCCCAGAGGCCTATTACTCCTACCTGCATAGCTGGGGTCCTGGGTGTAAGCAAGACAACCGAGAGGCCTGAGCTCAGGGTGGGGACACTCAGCCTGGAGACCCAGGGGTTGAGGGAAGAGTGGGGGTGGGGGTGGGGGAGTTGGGCTGGAGTGAATGAGAGAATAGAGAGAGAAGAGGGGGAAGAGAAAGAGAAAGGAGAAGGGGATGACAGGAGAAGGAGAGAAAGAGAACATAGAAGACAGAAAGGAGAATGAGACAGAAGGAAAGCTGAGAAGAGAAGGGGACAGAGGAGGAGATGGGACGAGGAAGACAGAAATGGAGAGAGGAAGAAAGAAGATAGACCAGAGAGACAGAGAGGAGACAGACAGACAGACAGACAGACAGACAGACAGAGGAGAGAGAGGAGAGAAAAGAAGTGGGGTTGTTTAATGCCATTGCAGGCTTATGGCCAGATCACCTGCAATTGCAGGTTATAGTGGGGACAGAGAGACAAGGTTAGACTGCCTATGCCCTAATCCTGTCTGCATGTGCCCATAACCCCAGCTGGGGGCTCCATTTTTCCTTCTGCAGGCCACTGGTAGTGTGGCAACCCTGCCTGGATCAGGCTATGGGCACTCCTGGCCTGGCCCTAAATGACTTGTCGGGAACAGCCTCGTTTTCTCCATCTGTCAAAGTGACCCTGGGAACTTAGACTTCCCAGCCATACAGGCAGCCTGGTACCGGCTCTGAATTCTCTTCCCAGCCTCCTCTCCAGTACCCCTCCCCCTCGCAGGCACAGATGGGGTCTTTGGATCCCAGAACCACTCCGCAGCCCACTACAGCCTGTTCCGGCTGCTGCCCAGCCCGGATCATAAACCCCAACTTTGATCTGGCTGTATTCCTCTGACCGGAAGAGACAAGGACTCCTCCCAGGCCCGGATGCAGAGTCAGCACAGGACAGATGGCTCCATCACACCGCTGCCCCCTGATACTTAGATTCTGAGGCAAAAAGGACCAGATTCCCAAGGTAGGACCTAATCCTTGGCCCAAAGGTGGAGCTCTGAGGGAGGTTGGGGCCAGCCTAGGAGAAAGACCCTCCTGGGAAGAGGACTCTGAGAGACACTGCCAAACACTCCTCACCTTAAACTCCAAGACCTGGGCTGAGCACAGATGTAGGAAGATTCCCGAAAGGTGATGGCCAGGATCTGTCACCCCAGCATGGCCAGAATCTCCACTATCTAAGGCTCCATCTGAGGGAGCCTTAGTTCAACAGTTTATCACCTGCCAGTCACTTCGGAATATCTACTGCCCCAGTGAGGTCAGCCCAGTCTCTGACTAAGAATGGGCACCCCTCAGCCTTTGTTAAGGTTTGGATGTAAACTGTCCCTCGTGGGCTCCCGTTGAACTCTGGGTACCCAACTGGTGGTGCCGTCGCAGTCTTCAGGAGGTGGGGCCCGGTTGGAGGAAATGAGTGAGTAGAGAGAGGCCTTTGAGAGTTATAGCCCCACCCCTGGTTCCTGCTCTTCTCTGCTTGCTGATCCACCACGGTGTGCAGAGCCCAGACTCTCGCAGCCATGAGCTGGGCCACCCTGCCATGGTGGACCAGGTTCTGAAAACCCCAGAAACCGTGAGCCAAAATGCATTTGTAGGACCAGGTTTTTGTATGCGTGTGTTCATGCATTTGCACAAGTGTGTGCACATGCCGGGACATGCAAAAACACATATGGAGATCAAAGAACAACTTTTGGGAGCTGGTTCTCTCCTTCCACCATGAGTTCTGAGGGGCAAACTCGGGTGAACAGGCTTGTGTGACAAGCGTCTTCACCAGCAGAGCTATCTCTCGACCACCTTTGGGGGGCAGGGAATTTCTCACTGAGTCCAGATTGGCTGGCCAGCAAACTCCAGGCATCCTCCTGTCTCCACCTCCCCAGTGCTGGGATGATGTGTACACACTGACACCCTTGGCTTCTCACAAGGGTGCTGGAGATGCAAACATGGGTGCTCATGCTTCTGAGGCTTCTCCCCAGCCCGGCCTCCAAATAGATCTCCCCTACTTCAAGTTACTCTATCAAGCAGTACAATCCTTTTCCTTCCTTCCTTCCTCCCTTCCTCCCTTCCTTCTTTCCTTCCTTCCTTCCTTCCTTCCTTCCTTCCTTCCTTCCTTCCTTTTTTGATACAGGGTCTCTTGGTAGCTGCAACTTACCTTGAACTTCCTAGGTAGATCAGGCTAGCCTCAAACTCACATAGTTTCCTGCCTCTCTGCCTCTGCCTCTGCCTCTGCCTCTGCCTCTGCCTCTGCCTCTGCCCCTCTGCCTCTCTCTGCTCTGCCTCTGCCTCTGCCCCTCTGCCTCTGCCTCTGCCTCTGCCCCTGCCCCTGCCCCTGCCCCTGCCTCTGCCCCTGCCTCTGCCCCTGCCTCTGCCCCTGCCTCTCCCTCCCTGCCTCTGCCCCTGCCCTTCTGCCCCTCTGCCTCTGTCTCTGCCCTCTCCCTCCCCCTCCTCTGCCCCTGCTTCTGCCTCTGCCTCTGCCTCTGCCTCTGCCCCTGCTTCTGCCTCTGCCCCTGCCCCTGCCCCTCTGCCTCTGCCTCTGCCTCTGCCCCTCTGCCTTTGCCTCTGCCCCTGCCCCTCTGCCTCTGCCCCTCTGCCTCTGCCCCTCTGCCTCTGCCTCTGCCTCTGCCTCTGCCTCTGCCTCTGCCTCTGCTTCCTCTGCCTCCTCTGCCTCTGCCTCTGCCTCCTCTGCCTCTCTGCCCTCTGCCTCTCCCCCCTCTGCCTCCCCTGCCCCTCTGCCCCTCTGCCTCTCTGCCTCTCTGCCTCTGCCCCTCTGCCCCTCTGCCCCTGCCTCTGCCTCTGCCCCTGCCCCCCCCTCTGCCTCTGCCTCCTGCCTCTGCCTGCCTCTGCCCCTGCCCTGCCTCTGCCCCTGCCCCCTCTGCCTCTGCCTCCCTGCCCCTGCCCCTGCCCCTGCCCCTCTGCCTCTGCCCCTGCCCCTGCCTCTGCCTTTGCCTCTGCCTCTGCCTCTGCCTCTGCCCCTCTGCCTCTCTGCCTCTGCCTCTGCCTCTGCTCCTGCCCCTCTGCCCCTCTGCCCCTGCCCCTACCCCTCTGCCCCTGCCCCTCTGCCCCTCTGGTTCTCTGCCTCTGCCCCTGCCCCTGCCTCTGCCCCTGCCCTGCCCAGTTCCCCTGTAGTCTCTTTTTTTTTTTTTTTTTTTTTCTTTTTTTTTTTTGGGCTGGGGATCGAACCCAGGGGCCTTCCCCTGTAGTCTACCACTGAGCTAAATCCCCAACCTTTTCTCTTTTAAATTGTGCTCTGTCCCTTGCTCTGTCAATTCCATCTGCCTGCACTCTGGACTATCGAGCTTCATGCAGGCTCCTGCTAAGGGGGCTCTCAGGCCCCCACAGTAGTGCCCCTGCCTCTTCCCTGCCTTTCTTCCTACATCACAGAGGCATGTGACTACCTCCTGAAATCATACATGGCTACACAGGAAAGGAGGGAGGCTGCCATTGCCTGCGGGAGACCCCAGACCCACCGTCCGGACACTCACTACTTCCCCATCCACCGTAGTGAGAATGATGAGAACAGCCATCAACAGACTCACAGGCTTCCCCTGGTGGATAAAAACCCTCTGAAATCCTGAGCCAAACACATCCTTCCTCCCTTCAACTTCATTCCTGCCCCTCCCCCACCCCCTCCCCCCACCTTCACCCCCACCTCCCTGTGTGACCCTGGGCAGCCCTGTTACCTTTCTATGTCCAGACTCCATGGCTGGAACTTGGAGGGGCATGGCACTCCTCTCTCAGAGGAGGGGGATGAAGACCCCAGCAGGAGGCAGCAGCCTAGGCTGGAGCCTTTTCCCACACATTCACACTCTGTCACGAGGCTCACACTTCATGGGCACCGAGCAGGCCTGGGAGGTTTAGGGTCCGTTCATTACAGCAGAAGCTGGGGTGGCACAGCTTAGGAGACACTGCCTTCTGGAGAGGGCTCTTTTGGCTTTTGAGAAGAGCTTGCTACATAGCCCAAGCCAGCCTAGCACTCAGGATCCTCCTGCCTTCAGCCTCCCCAGGGCAAGGACGAAAGCCTGCACCCCCATACCTGATTCAGCGGGCTATGACTTAGGCGAGTAAGGCCGGAGATCCAGGCAGCCAAAGGCTAAGAAAACTAAGGTGAAACAGAGTTTGGTGCAGGAGAGGCAGGGAGGAAACTAGGCAGGGGTTTAGATCGGGGAGCATAGGTATGCGTGCCCTGGCTGGACAGTTGTGCAAGCCAAGAAGAAATGACTGTGTCCTGTGTGCCCCTCCCTTCACTTGCCTGGCTCTGTTGGCCACGCCTTTAATCCCGGGCAGAGGTAAGCAAATCTGTGAATTGGAGGCCAGTGTGGTCTGCAGAGCAAGTTCCAGAACAGTCAGGGGTACACAGAGAAACCCTGTCTCCAAAAGCAAAACAACAAACAAACAAACAAAAACATACTTCCCCTCCCAGATCGACCTCCAGGTGAGCCCAAGGAGCTGCATTCAGTCCCCCGCCTGCCTGCCGTGGGATTGTAAGAAAAGTCCTTTCCCCTCTAGGTTCCTGATGCACCTGGGGCTGTGAGCTCTGGGGAAACAGGGCTTTGACCCACATTCACTAGGGTGCAGCTAGAGAGGACCCCCATCCCTACAGACTTCCGCCCCCAGATTCCCTGGCCGCCCTCCTCCCAGCCGCCCATGGCTCCATCTATAATCGACACACTTCCTTCCAAGACACGATGCGTGTTTTCCCGGTCAGGTTTACAAATAACTTCAAATCTTACTGTTTTCTTTCTCTAATGAATTCTGCTAAAGCGGTTACAGGCTCTGTGGTAATGAAGGCGGGCGGAAGCCGCCGGGCCGCAGCTCTGCCAGGCTGCATTAGCGCTGGTCCCGCCGCCACCATGTGAGCGTGATGGCTGAGAATCCATTTTATTGACAGTATCCACCTGGGCAATGCCTGCGTCAGGACTTCGTGCTAAACTGGGTTTGAAAGGCGTTCCTGACCCTCGTTACCGCTCTAATTGTGCTTAAGAATCCAGATTATTTCAGAAGCGAATTCGGCACCCCGGGGAAGGGCATTACATATGCAGTCATTGATGGCTCCTGGATCTCTGGAGATGGCCTGGGGGTCCACAGGGTGGTTGCCCTGCTCCGCATTCTGAGCCCCAAGATGATTCCTTGGGAGCTGCTGGGTCCCACTGGATCTGGTGGTGGTTCGGGGACAAAACCAAGGCATACATGTGTCAGTAGTGTCCTCTTTGGTCATGTGAAGGTTGAGGCCCAGAAGATGGATGGGCTTGCTGCGCGAACAGATGGACTTAAGTTCAAATCACAGCACCCAGGTAAAAGCCAGGTCTCTGGTGTGTCCAACCCCAGCGCTGTGAGGGCAGAGACAGGAGGGCCGATAGTGCTCGCCAGCTGACGGTTCAGCTTGCCTCAGTGAGAGACTTTGTCTCAAGCAAATACAGTGGCCTCCTCTGTCCTCTTTGTGCATACACCCGCACCCATGTACCACATACACACCACACATAGGCACCACACATGGATCATGCAGACACACCTCCACCTTACACACACACATGCCACAATCACACACACACACACACACACACACACACACACACACGGAATACATATGTGTACACACAGATAAGGAGAAAGGGTTGAGGCCCAAAGTCTCACAAAATCTCAGTTAGTAAGACTCAGGGGTGAGTGTTGGGGGGCCTTTGCACCACCGACAGGAGCCCCCATACGCAGCAGGGCACAGCTTTGCGTGATCTACGGCCCCTTGATGTCTCCCAGACATGGAAGGGGTGGAGGGTGCTCTCTCCCACTCTATGTACAGGTGACAGAGGCTGAGGATCATGAATGAACACTATTTCTAGGCCACGTGGCAAGGGAATATCCCCTACCCAAGGCCTGCAGGAGCCCTAGCTTCACCATACACTCCTGGATCTGACATTCTGCAGGTTCTGGGGTTAACCCTAATTGGGGACAGTTATTATATCAGGGGGAATCAACCCAACACTTGCCTGAGACTACTGGGACTCCCAGCACTGATCAAGCTGGGTCTGGATCCTGGCTGCTCCCTGACTTGCCTGGATAAGCTCTCTTCTCTGGGCCTCAGTTTCCCCACCTCAACTGTGTGTTCCTGACACTGAGTTAGGAGGCCTGCTAGCAGACCAGGCCTGGAGGGGCATTGTTGGCGTCTGTGCTCAGCACCGGAGACTCATGGTGGCTATCCCTGCTACTACGACTCCCTCCCTGCTCTGCATACCAGGGTGGGGGGGGACAGTGAAGAACCCATGATGGGGTACCCAGCAGTCTCCACGAGATGTCCTTGGTATGTTAGAACTGGGGCCCTGCTCTCTGAACCCCCGAAGCTTCCCACCCATTCTATCATATCACCATATCACTCCTGAAGGAGTGTCCCTTCAGACCTTTGGCTCATGTAAAACACTGGGTCAAGTGCTCTCTCGGTTGGTTGGATTAGAGACAGGATCTCAGATGTCCAGGTTGGCCTCACCTTCCCTGTGTAGCCAGACGTGACCTTGACTTTCTGATCCTTCTCCCTTCACCTCCTATGTCCCGGCATCATAGGTGCGCGTCACCGTGCCAGGTTTAGGAGATGCTGGTGGTCGACCCAGGGTCTTGTGTGTGCCACATGAGGACTCTACAAACTGAGCCACATCCCCAGCCCTAGTATTACAGTTCCAAGGCCTTGGAGGCTTGTTTCTTCCCAGGTCCACATGGGACTGGCTGGACCAACGGACTGGGGGCCCATAGACACTGGTCACTCTTGGCTCTGCAATGCAGCCAATTTAGAATAAGCCTTTCCTAGAATAAACTCCCTCTGTACATCCCAGAGTGCTGGGGGGTTTCTAGGGGATCCTCGAGTTTGCCCTGGAGCATAATGCTCTTCTCATATTAATTCTCCTTATTCTTTGCCTCCATCATCATCACCACCACCATCATCATCACCATCATCATCACCATCATCATCACTACCACTACCACCATCACACCACCACCACCACCACCACCACCATCATCATTATCATCATCATCATCATCATCACCACACCACCACCATCACCACACCACCACCATCATCACCATCATCACCATCATCACCATCACCATCATCACCATCACCACACCACCACCATCACCACACCACCACCATCATCACCATCATCACCATCATCACCATCATCATCATCATCACCATCATCATCATCATCTATAGTGCTGCTGAACCTTGCCCCCATACTGGGGGATTGTAGGCAGGTACGCTACCACCAAGCTACAACATCAGGCCTCCTTTTACTTGCTTAACACAAGGCTTCACTGACCTGCCCAGGTTACCCTTGAATTCACTCAGTAGCCCATGACGGCTTTGAACTTGTGATCCTCCTGCCTCGGCCTCTAGATTAGTTAAAATGACTTACCTATACCTCCAGGTTAGGCTCTAGGCACTGTTCAGAGAATTATCCCACGCCATCCATTCCTTTGGCCAATGTTAACTAAATGGAAACCCCTGGACTCTTCATTTCTGGATCTTTGGCATCATTCAGGGGCCAAGATAGAACCCCCAGCCCCCCAGCTCCCCCAGTCCCCCATATCCCCACCCCCAGCCCCTGCCCCCCCAACCCCACCAAGTTATTTACTTTCCTTGATAACAAGTTATGAGGGTCCTTGAGTGACTTGGAGGGGACAGAAGGCAGGCTTGGAGGGCATCCACTGAATGTGATTTTATTAATTTAAAACCAGGCCTAAGGCAAGTTAGGAAGTGACCCCACCCCCTTGGGCTGCACCAACCCCTCACCTCTCCATCCTGCTCCAGGTGGAGGTGGCCAGCCTGGTTAATTAAATCCGCCATTCCTTGGAGGACAGGTAACAGCCTCAGGCGGGAAAGCTCTCCACAGCTCCACGAAGGGGCATTCCCAGCCTCTGCCCGGCTCACTCCCTGCCTGCCCAGCTCTAAACAGAAGCCTGGATTTTCTTGTTTTAACTTGTTTTTATTTCCTTCCTCCTCTTTCTCCTCCTCCTGCTCCTATTCCTCCTTTTCTGTCCCCTCCTCCTTTATTTATGTTGGGGAGAGGTACACGCGTGCAGGTTCTTGGGGAGGTCAAAGGTCAATTTTAGTTGTTCCTCTTAATTCTGAGGCAGGACCACTCATTGGCATGGAGCTCATGGCTTGGCTAAATTTGTTAGCCAATGAGCCCCAGACCCAGAGATCCACATCTCCGTCCTCTCTAACCCCCAGGGCTGGGTTACAAGTATGTACTTCTGCATGTTTGTGTGTGTGTGTGTGTGTGTGTGTGTGTGTGTGTGTTTCTGTGTGTATCTATGTGTCCTTGTGTGTGTGTGTGTGTGCATCCTCGTTTTTGTGTCTGTTTCTATGTGTGTGTGCGTGTGTGTGTGTATGTGTGTGTGTCTGTTTTTCTGTGTGTGTTTCTGTGTGTGTCCTCGTGTGTGTATGTGTTTCTGTGTGTGTATATCTGTGTGTTTCTGTGTATGTGTGTCTGTGTGTTTCTGTGTCTGTGTGTCTATGTGTGTGTTTCTGTGTGTGTGTGTCCTTGTGTTTGTGTGTGTGTTTCTGTGTATGTGTGTCTGTGTGTTTCTGTATCTGTATGTCTGCGTGTCTGTGTGTGTTTGTGTATGTGTGTGTGTGCTTGTGTATGTGTCTGTTTCTCTGTGTACATGTCCTCATGTGTGTGTGTGTTTCTGTGTGTGTGTCTGTGTTTCTCTGTATGTGTGTCGTGTGTGTGTGTGTGTGTCTGTGTGCACACGTGTGTTCTGGGGATTAAACTCGGGTCCTCAGACTTGAGCAACAAGTACTTTACTGACTGAACCATCTCTGCATTTTTTTGTTTGTTTGTTTTATTTGTGGGGTACGATGTCTTGTAGCCCAGGCTATCCTCAGGCTCCTGATCTTCTTGCTATGGTTATGGATGTGGGCCATCCAACCTTACTTTGGATTTTATTTTTAAATCAGTCTTCCAGGGTGGGAGAGATGGCTCTGTGGATACAGCCTTTACTGTGCGGAGCAGAATGCAGATGCCCAGGACTTGGTAAATGTCAGGTGGAGACAGCATCTCTACAGAAAGCTAGGGCTCTGGACTAGCAGAATGGATAGGCTCCATTCAGTTGAGAACTTTTCAATCCCCCTGCCTCGGCAAGTAAAGATCAAAAATTACCAAGGAAGACGCCCAGCATGTGATCCCACAGTCGTGAACTTGACTTCACGCCCACACACACTTCAGACATGTTCGAAAACTCATGCTCTGTTTAACCAATCAAAACATCCATTTTATTTAAACTGAGGTGTATTTAATTGTGTGAAGCATAGTTTCTACATGATGGTGTGCCTATACTCTACAGATAGACAGTGACAGTCACCCTGCCAGGACTCCACCATAGCCAAGAAGGGATAGCTGTCGAGTCGCATGCAGTGGCTGAAAGCCACACGGCTTGTCTGGCTTCCAGAAAGCTGAGCAGGAGAAGTACATGTAAAGTTTCTGAGACTTGGGCCTTGGGTTCTCTATCAGGCTGTGGAATCCTCCTGCCTCAGCCACCTGAGTCATGGATACAGGCAACAAACAATGTGAGCAGATGGTGAACATGACCTAGAGTGAAATCCGCCAGATTGCAAACTATGCACGGTCCTGCCTACGCTAAGTCACACACGCGATTTGAAAACATCGTATGGGAAGACACACAGAGAGGCTGAGCACTCGGGCAGCAAAGAGATGCGGGGTCGAGGACCCTGTGAGGGACCAGGAGACACACTGTGACAACCCTGGGCTAAGTGGCGGAGTTTGAGCTTGAACTGTGGGTTAGAGAGTAGCCCTGGGGCTGGCCAGGAACAGATTTGCACAGGAGAGATGGCTCAGCGGGCCAAGTGCTTGCCTTCAACGGATCCTTGTTTGCTTTCTGCTGCTGTGATAAACATGTGACTAAAAGGAATTTGGGAAGCTAGGGCAGGAACTCAAGGAAGGAGCACAGGGAGATGCGAGCTGTTGCAGAGGCCATGGAGGACTGCTGCTAACTGGCTTGCTCCTCGTGCTTTGTTATAGAACCCAGGGCCACCTGCCAAGGGATGGCACCACCCAGACTGGGCAGAGCCCTCCCATGTCAATCACTAGGCAGGCAGTCATTAATCAGGACAGTACCAAGGAGGAAGGAGGAGGAAGCAGAGGAGGAGGAAGAGAAGGAAGAAGAGGAGGAAGAGAAGAAAAATAAAGGAGGGAAGGAAGGAAGGAAGGAAGGAAGGAAGGAAGGAAGGAAGGAAGGAAGGAAGGAAGAAAGAGACCTCTAGACTTGTCTACCGTCCAATCTGATGTAGTCATATTCTCAACTGAGGATCCCTCTTCCTAAATGTGTCTAGCTTGTGTCAGGTTAAAAACTAACCAGGAGGTTAGAGAGAGATGTGGCTTAACAGTTAAGAGCACTGACTGTTCTTCCAGAGGTCCCGAGTTCAATTCCCAGCAACCACATGGTGGCTCACAACCATCTGTAATGGGATCCAGTGCCCGCTTCTGATGTGTCTGAAGACAGCGACAGTGTACTCGTATGCACAAAATAAATAAAAATTATTTTGAAAGAACTAACCAGTACGCCACGTGAGCATGAGACATGAGATCAGATCTCCCCCCAGAATCCACATGAAGTTGGACATGGTAGTGTGCCCGTGTAACCCCAGGCTTCCTATGGCAGATGTGATGTGGAAGAGCTAGAAAGCCAGCTAGCCCGGCCCACACAGGGGAAAAACCAGCAACACCTGCGGCTGTCCTCTGACCTCCACGTGGAGCTGTGGTTTGCATACCTCACACAGCACACATACACAGAGGGGCAAAGGGACAGAAAGAGGAAGAAATACAAGAGTCTCAGGCCACCCTAAGTCTCAGCACCACTGCCGCCCTAGTTCCACCTCTGGTCTCCAGATGTCCATGCCCCATTGCTCACTGGCTGGACTGAAGGAAAGAAGCTTACCCAGACAGGTGGATTCCACAGGGTCTCAGCTGGTGTGAATGCCAGAAAAAAACAGCCTTCTCTGAGATGCTTTTCAGTGAAACAACTCTTTCTTTATTGGGGATAACAAGGGCTATATAAACCTTCCGGAGTACGGTTTTGTACATTATTGGCTGGTGCTGAGGTACTGGAAAGGCTTCATTTGCATGAAGAGGAAGTCCAGGTGCTTACTGGGCTTGTCCTGTAATTTAGACACCAGGCTCCATGAATACCTCAAGGGTGTCGGAAGTGGGGGTTGTAAGGCTTACATGGGTTGGGACAAACAGGTCCAGAGCAAGGGGAAAACAGTCCTACTCCTGCCGGTTCTAGGATGAGATATTCAGGATTTGGACACGTCTTGACTTCACTCTTGGCTCTGGACTGGCTCCCCCAGTTGCATGGCTTTCCAGCCCCACATTCAGCTTTCTTTTTTTTTTTTTTTTCTTTTTTTTTCGGAGCTGGGGACCGAACCCAGGGCCTTGCGCTTGCTAGGCAAGCGCTCTACCACCGAGCTAAATCCCCAACCCCTCAGCTTTCTTATTGATTCAAACTCAATACATAACCAAGGATGGCCTTGAACTCTTCATCCTCCAGACCCCACCTCTGCAGGGCAGAGTAAGAGTCTGGACTCCGTATGGGGCTGGGGATGAAACTAAAGCTTTGTGCATGTTAGGGGAGCACTATGCCACCTCCAGCCTTGTCTTGGCCTCCTAAATGTTGGGACCACAGCCATGCACCAACACACCCAAGAATATTTTTTTTTCTTTTTGAGATATCATTACATCACTCAATAGACCCTGAACTCATAGGCTCACACCATCCTTTGTCTCCGCTGAAGCAAACGTAGCAACACGTCCGGTTTAATCGTCCATCTTCCTAGAGGCTTTCTGGAGGAATAGGTGACCTATTACTCTGACATCCAGACATAAGGAAGGAAGGAAAGAAGGAAGGAGGGAAGGAAGGAAGGAAGGAAGGAAGGAAGGAAGGAAGGAAGGAAGGAGAGAGATCTGTCTGCAGTGGGGTGGGATGACAATGGCTGATACCCTCATCATCCCAAAACACCTCCACAACCCCAGTTCTTCACAGACTTCCTGGACCCTGTCTCTCTCCTGGTACCCTCCCACTTGAAGTGAAAACTTCTGCTTTCTTCGGAAAGTCAGTTGTGTCGAAGGACGTCTTGCTGGGGAACACGGGTGAAAGGACGTTTTGCTATAGCAGACGCATGAAAAAACACATGATGTTCAGAAATTTGACCCCACAGAGCCGGGAGCTCCAGCATTGGTCTGTTTTGCTCCACCTCGCTAGTCCTCACCAAGGATGCACAGGTATTGGTTCCCTTTACGTTTCATTTGCATTGCTGAGCTCTGCTTGTGGTGACCCCATAGAGAGAAACAGGACAAAGAACTTCTGTGAGTTTCCTGCAGCTTTTGCCACTTCTGCGGTGGCCTGAGGTCAGTGGGCGAGTCTTTTTTCTGGTTCGAACTGCCTTTGCTAGTTTATGCGTGGTGTCTACTGAGAAGACTGGACTGGCAGCTGCCAGTTCACATTGGGTGCTTGCTACCGGACTGAACTGTTGATATCCTGACAACAAAGATTGGACTCACCCCTGAAGAACTATTTCTCAACAGGTCCACTTCCCCAATGTCCTAATAACTTTTCTTTTCCACTACCTTGGGCTGGTGGTGAGCTAGAGGGGACGTTGAACCCTTATTAAAGTAGGTTGGGGAAAATTATGCCTCCTCTCTAGAATGTTCTAGAGTCTTTGTAGAACCCCCTACACTTTGGAACGGGCGCATCATTCTACAGCGAGGGCATCAGGTTTCATTATCTTTTACGTCACTGAATCTGTACATCAGACCTCGTGACGTCAGCATTTCAGTCCTACAAACCTTATGTCATCCAAACCACAGACCGCGGGTCTCTACCCCTATTTACATCTTTGCTTTGGTTGGTTTTGGTTTTGGTTTTGGTTTTGGACAGCCCTGGCTACTTAGATCATTTTGACTTGCCCAGATACTTTTTTTTTCTTAACATTTTGGCATACAGGGCTTGTAGTACTTGGGAACTATTGTTCCCCCCAGCAATTCTCACCAGGGTTTGAAGATGGAGATTTTGTTACTTATGACAATGTTACGATATATTTACAATATACAATATTACAATGTAGCTCTTTTAAAAATACATTTCCTTTGTTGCTACTTTGTTTTTACTTTCTGGTTTGGGGAGTTTTATTTTGTTCCCTTGGGATTTTGTTTTGGTGGTTGTTGTTGTTGTTGTTGTTGTTGTTGTTTTGGTTTCTAGAAACAGGGCCTCACTTTGTAGCCTTGGCTGGCCTAGAACTCATGTAAATCGGACTGACTCAAACCCACAGAGACCTGCCTGCCTCTTCTTCCTGAATATGCCACTATATTATTATTATTATTATTATTATTATTATTATTATTATTATTGTTAAGTGTGTATGCTCATGTGTGTGCATGTGTGTCATGTAGTGTATATGGGTACACACATGCTACAGAGCAGATGTGGAGGTCGGGGGACAACCTTATGAAGTCAGTTCTCTCCTTTCACTTTTGTGTGGTTCTGAGGACAGAACTCAGGCTGTCAGGAGCCCCTCCCTCTTCCCCTGAATGGGACCAGTATATTGTGACTTGATATAAGAATGCTCTGACCAGGCATGGTGGTGCACATCTTTAAGCCTAGCACCAGAGAAGCAGAGGCAAATGGATCTGTGAGTTTGAGCCCAGCCTGGTCTCCATGTGGAGTTGCAGGCTAGCCAGGACCACATAATGATACCCTGTGTTAAAGGAAAACGAAGATTGTCCTTGCTTTGGGAGAGAATTTGTTGAGCTGCTGGTGGTGGCCATTCTATCTGAAGCTTATTCTTAAAGGAGGTGACGGTGGTGATGGCGATGATGGTGGTGGTGGTGATGATGATGAGGGAGGAGAAGGAGGAATAGGAGGAGAGAGAGGGGGAGGAGGAGGAAGGTAAAGTAACACAGAAAGAATTAAAACATGAGGGGCAAAGCATAGACCCCACAAATCTAGACGAGTATCAGCCATTATAGCAGTCTTGTATTTTGGGGGGTCTTTAACTTTAATTTTTCAGTGTTAAGGAAAGAATTTCAGAGTAGGACTAGAGAGAGAACACGGTCAGAAGACCACTTGTCTTGCAAGCATGAAGTTGTGAGGGATTCCTCAGAACCCACC
This sequence comes from Rattus rattus, assembly GCF_011064425.1. Classification (NCBI taxonomy): domain Eukaryota; kingdom Metazoa; phylum Chordata; class Mammalia; order Rodentia; family Muridae; genus Rattus; species Rattus rattus. The sequence goes on along the minus strand of NC_046169.1, from coordinate 13,532,709 downwards.
TAAAATACGCCAGGCAGTGGGGCACACCGGAAGTCCCAGAACAAGGAGGCAGACATAGGTAGATCCCAGGGTCTCACTGGCCAGCCAGGCAAGTCTGAACGGTGAGCTCCAGACCAGGGAGACCCCCCTACTCCAAAAAGAAAAAAAACAATGGCCCTGAAGAACAACACCCAAGGTCATCCTCTAGATTATACATACACACACACTCACACATGCACACACACACACACATTACCACTGCCCACAAACACATGTACACACGCACACACACTTAAAACCACCACCCACAAATGCATACACACCACCACCCACAAATATACATATATATTCATGCACCACCACCACCTACAAACACACACACACACACACACACAAAATACTGAGGAAAAACCTCAGAGCACAGTGCTCCGAGCCACCACTCTGAGCTGACTGACCCACCAGTCCCTTACCCACATTCTATATCCACCCCCTTCAGGCTCCAAGGACCAGAGCCATCATGTGCCGTTGCCTCTACCTCCCCTCCCTGCTCAGTCTTGCCCACAGCTGTCTGAGCAAGGCAGGGTTATGCCACTGTGCCAAAGGCCCTGAGAGACGCCAGTGCCTGCTCAGGGCTGCTCAGCATGCAGGGTTGTTGGGGAAGGAAGGCCTCCAGGCTCTGCTCCTGACATGGCTACCTCAGGGATGTGAGTCTGGGCTCCTGTCGGCCCCCAGGACCTCCTGTTCCCACCCTCTGCTCACTGTTCTGCACCGGCTCCTCTGGGAGCTGCTTCCTGCCATCTGCAGTATCCCCGCCCTAGGAAGAGACACCAGCTATTTACCACGGACTCATTTACGTTGGTTAATTTTTAATAATATTGAAGTTTCTGTGTGAGTAATTCAGGTAAATTATTTATTAAAGTGCAGGAGAGAGGGACCAAGACAATTATCAGTTGCCAGTGTTACCTATAGTGTGGGCAGACGTGGCCCAGGAGTGTGGATTGACAACCGGTGTCCACATACCTCAGGGCAGTGCTGACACCCACAACCTGCAGCCGTTCTCCCACACCCTGGCCACCCTAACCTCCCTCCGGGTGGCCCCTACTTTTCCCGTTAAGTCCTGTATGCCAACCCTTAGTGATGTTCGTCGCCTCCCCCAGTCACCCCCATGTCCCCCAAGCTAAGCCCCACAGCAGTGACTTCCCTAGAAACCTCTGGGACCGCTCTCCCCTTCACAGCTGCCTAATGTTTCATGTGTCCGGTTCCAACCACTCCTGTACCCAGCTACCTGGGTCAGCCTCCTATTGTTCCCAAGAGGCCCTTGAGAACACCCTCCGGAATATTGTATTCCTGTCTAGTACAACACTCAAGGAAGTGTTCCCGGCATTCAGTGGGCGTGTCCACGGGACTCTAGGAGTTTCCTAGTCTCCGTGGGAGTGCCCCCAGATTCCCCAAGCTCAGCATCGGTAGACATAGTCCCATCACGTGGGGTACCAGCACTCAGTGGGTGGGTCCAGGATAGGTGAGCCTGGATCCTGGCTGTGGTATCCTGACTGTAGTTGTGGGGCCTGAGTAAGGCACGCAGAGAGGCAGGCTGATGGTACAGTCCATGCCCGGTGAGGGATGGACTTAAAGACCAAGACCCACAGGGAGGCTCTAGGTAGAGTGGCCTTGGCTGAGTGGAGGGTTTAGTGGAGATGCAAGGCTATGCATGTATCGACAGGGCTGCCTGGTTTCCTTTGTAGACCCCTGGTGCTTGGTTGCCACCGGGTCCCTCAAGCCCCTCCACCGTTCTCATCATCATACATTTCCGAGGACTATGAATCCAGGAAACCATCCCCAAATGCTGCTTGAGTTCTGGCCCTCTGGGGAGAGGTCACCCTCATTTACTCAATTCCAGCCCATGCACCCCACCTGCTCCTCCTGCCGACCACCGGGGACTGTAGCGCTCCTGCGCCAGGCTGTGCCTGTGATCACCGCATCGGCACCCCACCCAGCTAGTGGCTTGATGCCCTTAATCACCAGCATCCAGGCAGCTGGGCGCACCAGGTGGCTTTACACTAATTAAAGCAGAGGGGGCGTCACCAGCCCGGCACAGGCTGGGCCGGCAAGCCGGAAACTCGCAGCTGCGGCAGTTCCTAGTTCCGGGTCACTGAGACTAGGAGGGGGCTTCGAAGCCAGAAAGGTGGTTTGTGTCACCCAGAGGAAGAGACTCGACTTTTCTACGGAGAAAATGTGAGCCCTGTGAAGGACTATTCAAGGTTTGAGCAAACAAAATAATAACCAATAGCCAGGCAGGTCAGCATTGGCCCTCCTGGCTCCCAATATCTGGCAGATATTGTGAGATGCAAGGAAACTGAGGCATGAGGGTCCCTGAAGACCCCAGTTCCGGGCCCTTCTATATGATTCCCTTCAATCAGATCCAGAATAAAAAGCAACAACGTGGACAACCCTGGATCCCAGACCTGGCAGGAGCCTAGGAGTCCTTCACTGCCCCATCCAACGCTTGAACATCAACAAGGGGACATTTCTATGTTTGTCATATGGCCAGGAAGATACTGGACAGCTCAACGGGCATCCACAATGCTAGTGACTGCTGAAGAAGGGTGTGGAAGCCATCGGAGCAGCCTCAGTCTATGAGGGACTGGCTCCCCTGGGAGTTGGGAGCAGCCCATGGGGCCTTTTACCTGGGACTCCTGCCTCCCCGCCTGGTCCCTGGGACAGCAAGTGACTAGTCCCTCAGCTTGATCCAGGATTTCCTGCACCTGCTGAGTCCTGAGGCCACTCTTCAAACACCTCTAACTTGGGACTTAAGCCAGGGTGCCTCACTGGGACTACACAGGTCCCTGGCCATTGGTGGCCTCATTCATGAGGTCCTCGTGGTGTGGCGTTTGAGTGGGTGCTCAGAACCAAGCTCAGGCAATCCAGCTCTGCCCCCCCCATGAAGTCACGAGGAGGACCCAGAGTCCTCCCACCCGGCAGCTGAGGGAAGAGAGCCTAGAGGATAGCCAACAAGGCCCTGTCACCAGCAAAAGACACCCTGTCCCCCTGGAGAAGAAGTCTGGATTGTCAGAGACACTACTGACCTACCCCTCTCCAACACCCATCTGCCACTTCCCGACAGATCTTTTCGGGGTAGAAAAACCTCAACGGGCCTCTTCTTTCAGAAGCGTCGCCGTGGAAAGTCAGCAATGATTTTTGCAAAGTGGGGCATGACCCCGGTCACTCTATGAAAATGAATTGCCTGGGAACTGGAAATTGTCGCTTTATTACGGGACTTAAAAAAATTCAATCCCAATTGAATAATGACGTGCGGGAGAGCAGCCCGTGTCCTGCCTTCTCCCTCTTACTGATGAATTAGGATCCAGGGAAAGGTGGTGGGATTGATGAACAGTATTCTGTTTCCTCCCCAAGTCAAGGTGGACTCCTAGAGGGGCATCTCAACCTCCCCACCTTTCTTTACCCTCCAGGGAGCATCTCAGGCCTGAGCCCTCTTCAAACTCCTGGAACACCACACCACAAACCCGATCGCTATGCCTTTGCCCAGGCTGTCTCTATCCAGAACGGTGAGCCCCACGGAAGCCACTGGCATATTTCTCTCAAACAACATTAGTGGTGGAGCCCGGCCCACCAGACTTAGTGTGCAGCCTTGTACCGGACTGGGTTAGATTTGAGGGTCAGAGAGTGAGAAACATCATCATCCTCACACTGGGGAGCTGGGCTCTCAGACCTGCTCCAACCCATGGCAGCCCCAGTGAGGCACCCTAGCTTAAGTCCCAACTCATGGGCATGAGGAGGAAGATGGAGCTACAAGCTGGTTCTCATGCCCCCAGTGAGGTGTCTACAGTCAGTCCTTACTGTCTGTATTTGAGGCCCTCAATTCCATGTGCCGGTCAACTGCTGAGTGACAAGGCTTAGATGAGGCTTGATGTACCCTTGTATGCTCATTGACCCAGTACTCAGGAGGGGAAGACAGGAGAGTCAGTAGTTCAAAGCTAGCCTGGGCTACAGAACAGGTTTCAAAACAAGAAGAAAGAAAGAAGGGGAGGCAGAAGGGGGAGAAGAAGGGAAACTTTGAAAAACAACAGATATACTAAATATATGTGGGCTTTCCCTCCTCCTCCCTCCCTCCCTCCCTCCCTCCTTCCTTCCTTCCTCCTCCTTCCTTCTTTCTTAAGACAGGATATCATGTGCCCAGGCTACCCATAAATTCACCAAGTAGCCAAGGATGTCCCTGAATTCCCCAATCCTGTTTCCACTTACCTGGGCACTGGGATTGCAAGCATGCACCGCTACACCTGGGTCATGTGCTGCTGGAGGCAGAGCCCAGGGCTTCATGCATACTAGGTGAGCACTCTACCAGCTGAGCCCCAGCCCCAGCCCCAGACTATTTCTTTCTTGTTGTATTCCCTATATGATACAGAATGATTTAAATGGCAAGCTTACTCTCTGGGGGTTACAAATCATCAGAGATGATTCAAAATCTGAGGCAGGACAGGCAGGAGTTATTGTAGGTATACCGCCATCATGTATGTATACTGTATGTATACCGCCATCATGTATGTATACCGCCATCATGTATGAAGGCCTGAAGTATGGGGATTCTAGAACCACCCACAATGACACCAAGTGCTGATGTCTGTATATGTATGCATGAGTGCGTGTGCGTGTGTGTGTGTGTGTGTGTGTGTGTGTGTGTGTGTGTGCAGGACTGTATGTGAGAGAGTGCATGTATGTGTGTGTTTTTATGTGTGTGTATACATGTGCGTATGCATGCGGGTATGTGAGAGAATGCATGTGTACTTGTATGTGTGTGTGTGAGCATGTGTGCATAGGGGTGTGCATGTGTGTGCATGCGTGTGTGAGAATGCATTTGCGGGCTTACATGAGTGCATGGGAGTATGCTATGTGTATAGTATGCAGTGTGTGTGTGTGTGTGTGTGTGTGTGTGTGAGATAAAAGTATAGAGAACCAGCTTGGAACGATGCCTCAGCAGTTAAGAGCACTTTGCTGCTCTTGTAGAAGACCTGAGTTTGGTTCCCAGCACCCATGTCAGGAAATTCACAACTGCCTGTAACTCCAGTTTCAGGGGACTCCTCTGCCCCCTCTGGTCTCTGTGGGAAATGCACTCAGGCACACACACAGACCCACGCGCACCTAAGAATAATTTATAAACACAGGCTCTGCCTCTCTCTATTACTTCTTTGTCTACCTTGTAGATTACCACGTGGGACATCCCCCCCTGCCCCGTGCTGTGTCTTCCTGTGAGACGTGTGTCACATGATGCTGTTGGACAGGGTTCCCAGCCTGGAACCCCAGTCCACAGCACCAGTTCTGAGGAATCTCATTGGCCACGGGAGAAAGGGCTCAGTGTGGAAAAGGATCTGCTGCACAAGCACGGAGACCTGACTTTAATCCCCGCACCCACATAAAGAAGTGGGCACAGTGGTGCTTGTTAGCCCAGCCTTGGGGAGGTGGGAACAGGAGGACTCCTGGGACCCGATGGCCAGACTTCAGTAAATGACACTGTCTTTTAAAAAAAATGGTGACTTGTGCCTGTGGAACAACACCAAGGCTACCCTCTGGCCTACTCTCTCCTCTCTCTCTCTCTCCCTTCTCCCTTCTCGCCTATCCTCTTCTCTCTCTCTCTCTCTCTCTCTCTCTCTCTCTCTCTCTCTCTCTCCTCTCCTCTCCCCTCTCTGTTCTCTCTCTCTCTTTCTCCCTTTCTCCCTCTCTGCGTTCTGCATGCTCTCTCTCTCCTCTCTCTCTCTCTCTCTATCACTCTCTCTCCCTCTCTGTTCTCTCTCTCTCTCCCTTTCTCCCTCTCTGCGTTCTGCATGCTCTCTCTCCTCTCTCTATCACTCTCTCTCCCTCTCTGTTCTCTCTCTCCCTCCTCCTCTCCTCTCCTCTCCTCTCCTCTCCTCTCTCCTCTCTGTCTCCTCTCTTCTCTCTCTCTCCTCTCTCTCTCCTCCCTCTCTCTTCTCTCTCTCTCTCTCTCTCTCTCTCTCTCTCTCCTCTCTCCCTCCCCTCTCCCTCTCCTCTCTCTCCCCTCCCCCCCTCTCCCCTCTCCCCTTTCCCCTCTGTCTCCTCTCCCTTTCCCCTCTCCCTTTCCCCTTTCCCCTCTCCCCTTTCCCCTGTTTCCTCTCCCCTCTCCCCTCTCCCTTCTTTTCTCTTCTCTTCTCTTCTCTTCTTTTCTCTTCTCTCCCCCCCCTTTCCCCCCTCTGATTAGCACTGATCCAGTGGGAAAAGCAATCCAAGTTCTCACAAAGGAGGTGGGGGCAGGAGCCGAGAGACAGCTCAATGATTGAAAGCACAGGATTGTAATGGCGGAGAACCCATGTTTGCTTCCCAGCTCCACCGTGGGCACTCACAACCACCTGTAACTCCAGCCCCAGGGTGATCTGATGCTCTCTGCTGACCCCTCCAGGCACCCGGCATGCCCATGCTGGCAAACATTCATATACATAAAATAATTGTTTTAAAAGAATTTTGAGGAAGAGATTAGGGGGCTCCCCAACTGTAGGGCTGCAGGATGAGAACCCACAGAGATTACCCTGCAATTGCCATTGGAAAACTCTGCCTCTTTGAGGATGGTCCTGGTGGCAGAGGGGGACACTGGCCTATGACAGTTAGAACCCAGACAGATGGAGGTAGGGTTGCGTGGAGGGCGCTCTGCAGGAAGGTTGCACAATACAGCTGAGCTGTCCCTTCCTATGGGTCCTGTAAACACACATGCTCTGTGGGAGCAAATGATACCATACTCATTTCTGGGCCGGACACCCCCAGATGGTTGCCCAGCTTCCTTGGTGCTGAGGGTGGTTAACATCGATTTTGCTACCCTTTTGGCCTCAGCTTTTGCATCTGTAAAATGGGCTTGACTCCCAGGCCTCCTCCCTCCTTCTGCCTCCCACCCCCCCAGCCCCCACACACACCTTCCTCTGACCCCATCGCTGTGCCCAGTTGTCAGGGATTGGTATATACAAGGGTGTCCTGGCCAGGCCGACACAGCAGGGCCCCTCTGGGCAGGAAGTTAGGCCTCATTTATTGTTTTCCTGGGCGAGATATCCACAGGGTCCCAGCAGTGCATACCAAGCAGAGCAGGTGCGGGTGGGCGGGAGGTGTTACCATCAGCAGAACGAAATAATTAAAAGAGGATTCGGGGATCAGACAGACTGTGGCTGGGGGCAGTCGGCATTTAACTCTTCCCAGGCTGGGCTGCAGAAGGACCAGTCCGTGGACAGGAAGGCTGGGCAGTAGCTGGGCAGGACCATGCACTGAGTGTCCAGGCACCCTGAGAAGATGGGCAGGAAGCCCCGTCTTCAGGTCCTCACTCTGGCCAGTGTCCTATGGGGTTGGTGCTCTGCTCCAGGGTTTCCCCTGAGTGTCTGACAACCATGGGCTCTCTGCTTCTGTTTGTTTGACCCTAAGGCTCCCCTCATGCAAGCACTCCATCACTGAACTATGTCCTCTGCTTCTCATGGGTGGGGGGCAGGGTGTAGAAGGAACGGTGACAGATACTCTCCTGGTGTAGGTCACCCCCTCCAGCATCTACGGAATATTCTAGGCAAGTACGCTCCCGCCGACCTCAACCCAAGCCCTCTTTCTGCTTTTCCTTGTGAGACAGATTCTTACTAAGTTATCTAAAGGCCTTGAACGTCTAACATTCAGCCTCAGGAGTCCTGAAATGGCAGACCTACCCGTCAGCCCCAGCTCTGATGACTTTTGCTTTCTGTGCCACCTGCTTCGTCTCCCACCCAGGGTGGGTCTGTGCCTCAGCTCGGTCCAGCCATAGAGCAGATAAGACAAGAGAGCATCCGCCAGCCCAGACAGGCTCCAACCTTCCCAGAACTCCGTATGGGGACTGATGGAATCCCGGACAGGTCCTGGTGTGGGTCTTCCGGAGCCCACGAGGACATGTGCAGGCCACAGGCATAAAAAGTGATACAAATACTGGGGGGAAGACCAATGGGGAAATGTGTTCCTGTAATACACTGCTGGCTGTCACACCAAGCAAACGGCATCATTGTAACGTGTGTGAATTGCAACCAAGCACAGAGTGGGTGGGTCCTCTCTGTGCCACACTACAGGAGACTCCGTTACAAGCCTGGACAACCAGGGGGCTGATCACCTGCTGGTGTTTTCCCCACATCCTGGGGATTGACTTGGGTCCTCACAGGGCTGTCAGCTTGGACGTCTGCCTGTGACACCTGCTCTTGGCTTGCAGGGGTTTCCTCACAACATGGTGTGTGGCAGGGCTCTGTATATCCAAGGAAGAGCTAGTGCGAGCTTTTTCTGTAGCTACCTGGGCTCATTTGTGTGCGTGTATGTGTGTGTATGAGTGTGAGTGTGTGTGAGTGTACAAGTGTGTAAGTACGTGTTAGAATGCTATGTGTGTGAAAGTGTATGTATAAGTGTGTGAGTGTGTGTTAGTGTGTGAATGTACAAGTGTGTAAGTATGTGTTAGAGTGTTATATGTGTGAAAGTGTGTGTGTATTAGTGAGCGTATGTGTGAGTGGGTATGTATGTGAGTGTGTGAGTGTGTGTTAGTGTATGTGAGTGTACAAGTGTGCAAGTACCTGTTAGAGTGCTATGTGTGTGAAAGTGTGTATAAGTGTGTGAGTGTGTGTTAGTGTGTGTGAGTGTACAAGTGTGCAAGTACCTGTTAGAGTGCTATGTGTGTGAAAGTGTGTGTATAAGTGTGTGAGTGTGTATTAGTGTATGAGTATACAAGTGTGTAAATACGTGTTAGAATGCTATGTGTGTGAAAGTGTGTGTATAAGTGTGTGAGTGTGTGTTAGTGTATGAGTGTATAAGTGTGTGAGTATATGTGTGAGTGGGTGAGTATGTGTGAATATGTATGAGTGGGTGTGGGTGTGTATGTGAGTGTGTGAGTGCGTGTGAGTGTGGGTGCACGTCCCACCCTTCCAAGGGAGCAGGCCCAAGCAAGTTACAGAGCAAGAAGAGTGTGAGGAGAGGGAAGGATGGGAAACTGCTATGATCGGCTGAAAGAGGTAACAGATGAGCAAAAGCTCGGAGTCCAAGGGAAGGAAGCACACCCCCAATGACAAAGGCCTGAAGGGGTTCTGGGGTGGTGAATTCTACAAGCCAGCATGGCTGGAGAAGTGAGTGCCGGGGGGTGGGAGTATCCAACAGAGGATGGGGAAGCCACAGCTTTTATATTAGCTGCATGGAGGTCTCCTGGGTGCCCACCATGTGCAGGCAAGATCTGTTCCCAGCTTCAGCGTAAAGGCACAAAGACTAGTCTATGGTTCCCTGTCAGATGCTGTGGGCTGCAAGGAGTAAGTCACCCCCAGCTGAGTTCACTTATAATCGGAGCCCCAGAGAGGTAGCAGTGAGATGGGCCAGTGTCCGTGTGGGTCATCAGACAGCCCAAGCGTTCACACCACCCCAGGCACAGTTTGCAATTTCCACCTGCCCCCTTCTCATGAGCTCGCATCGCATCGTGTGCCTGGATGCCTGGCTCCAAGCTTGGGCCTAATCACCCTGGAGGAAGGAAGCCAGACTTTCCTGTCATAGTGTGTAGCCTCCGTGGGTGTCATTCCACTTAACCAGGAAGTTCCTCATTGTCCCCTAAGCACAAACTCACCATCAGTCACCATGCGCTCCACAAAGTGAGCCTCCCTGGGGACCAGGAGAAGGATAAACAAGCTGAGAAGGCCCCTTGGGAGCTGAGCCATAGAGAAGTAGAAATACTGTGGCTCTGCCTCTCACCTGCCCCCTGGGGATGCCCACAGGGGCTGGGCTGGAGCGCAGAGAAAGTGTCTCATCTCCCTCTGTCTGTTCCCCCTTCTGTCCCAGGTTCTGGAACTTACAAACCCTGGGGCCCTACCTCGGTCCTGACACTTGACCAGGAAGCTCGATGTATCCTTTCGGCCTGGACCTGCCTGGTTGGCCTGCCCTTCCAACCTTAAGGATGGTTTCACTATGAGCCCCACCCCCACCCCCATTTCATCCCAGATAACTGAGCTAATCAACCACATGCAGAACGGGAGTAAAACCCAGGACGCCTATCTCCAGGTGAGGCCGCAGAGAGCACAGTACCACCTCCTCTCCCTGTCCCTTCCCCCACGCAGACCCACCACCATACAGTGGTGTGTGTGTGTGTGTGTGTGTGTGTGTGTGTGTGTGTGTGCACAAACTTCCTTGTTAATTGCCTTAGTAATGCAGTAACACATCTGGAGTTAGTTTTAAAACAAATCCCAGCCTCCGTATCATCTCGCTCATAAATACTGCAGTGTACAAGAGGGGCTTTCAATAATTTTCCATTTAAATGATGTTGGCTTTCTCCTACGATCAGCAGAGCTCACAGGGTAAAGACTGGTGGGGGAGGCTGATGGGGCCTCCTTGAGTGAGTTCTCCACAGCACCCCAATTCAACCCTACACCTTCTCCTTCTCTCTATACACCCCAGTATTTTTTTTTTAAAAAAAAAAAAGTCTCAGTGCTGACACCAGCTCAAGACTTATGGGTCCCCCAGGGCTCTGGGGACACACCACTGGTAGCTGCAATTTTCCATGGTTATAAACACTGCGCTGAACATCTTTGTGCAAGAGGCAAGGCGTGGTTTTCGAATCATCCTCCAAGGAAGGTTCCCAGACCTGGATCCCATCATCAAAGAGCCTAGCCCAGATTGCTTTCCAAGGAGACACAAACACCATTCAGTTGATCGTAAATCATAGTGCCAAGTGCCCCAACTCAGAGGTCACTGAGTGTGGAGAATGGGGTTGGGGGGAGACAGACCTCTTGCCCCCACCCCCGCGGCTGTGGTAGTGTGGGAAGGCTTTCTAACAGGGTACCACGACTGCTCTTGACTCAGTTTCCCCATCTGGGAAGTGGTCCAAAATGATACGCGCTGTGGATCCTCTACAGGCTCCTGTCACCTCTGCAGATAAGGCTGTCCCCGTTTCCCACCCCCCACATTGAGAGAGAATGAACAGTCAATGGTGCTCAACCACCTTCCTGTGACCACCACCTTTGTCCTCGCCTAGGCAGTTGCATGCCACATCCCTGTATTACAGATGGGGAAACTGAGTCAGGGCACACCTAGTCTTAAGGTCAAGGTTCCCCAGCCAACCCAGATAGTCTTGGGGCTGCTGCCCCAAAACCCAGATTCCTCCTATCTCTGAGCCTCTCCGCCCCACCCGCTGTGTTCCAAAGGGATGCCCAGATGTACTGAATGAAGCTAGAGAAGAAATCAGGTGCAGGGACCTAGGGCTGGGGTGCAGATGGAAGGAACCCTAAGTATGCACTGGTCTGCCGCGCGGCAGCGTCTCCAGGCCGGCGCAGGTGCCCTGGTAGACTCTATGGCCCCGGTAGAGTCTCGGCGCGCAGACCAAACGCAGCGACGCGCAAGGGGCGCCCCCTGCCGACGGCGGGTAGGAGCGCAGACCCCAGACCCCGCCAAGATCCAACCAACCCAAGGAAGTCAGCTAAGGCCCTGACCACGAGTGACCCCTACCAAATAATGACTCTTTCACAAGTGACCAGGCCCAAAAATCACTCACTGTGGACCCCTGACCACCAGTGACTCCACCCACCAAGTAGCTCTTAATACCAATAGCCCTATCAACGAATTCTTTCTTTTTTCTATTTTTCAGAGCTGGGGACCGAACCCAGGGCCTTGCATTTGCTATGCAAGCGCTCTCCCACTGAGCTAAATCCCCAGTCCCTTCTTTCATTTAGACTCTTTCCCACCAATGACCCTGCGCATCAACAGCCCCGCTTATCAGCGATCCTGGCCAAAGCAGACCCATCCCCAAGGACCCCTCCCACTGCGGAACCCCTCCCATAATGACTGCCCACCAAGGTCATCAATGACTCTCTTCACTCGGAGTCTATTCACCTAGACTCACACCTACAAATGGGGCTTCAGGCCCACCTACGCCCTGCCTTCTTGGGACCCCAGCCTAAAATGATGGGTCCCACTACAGAAATGTGAAGATCAGGGGTTGGGGATTTAGCTCAGTGGTAGAGCGCTTGCCTAGCAAAGCGCAAGGCCCTGGGTTCGGTCCCCAGCTCGAAAAATAGAAAAAAAAAAAAAAAAAAAAGAAATGTGAAGATCAGTAATCACGGGGCCACCACCTGACCCCTGGTTGGCCCCGCCCCTCCGGGTTTTGGGGAGTACCAGGACCATGAGAGTACTTCACTCTGTACTTTACTGAGTGTTTTTCACTTACAGGCTGCCTGCTATTCCGAGTATCCGTCAGGTTTTAGCCCCATCGTACAAAGAAGCAACTGAGGCCCACGGCAGCTACATGACTCCTATTTGACACTTGGGCCACTGACTCCAACAGCGTGGAGTGTGGTTGCCATTGAGGGGGCCCTAACTCAGAGGCTTCATTTGTGGGGCGCTGTGGCAGAGAGATGCTGGTTGGACTCAATGAGGCAGGAAGTAGAGAATCAAGGACTTAGGAGGAGGTTACCCTGGGCACAGGGGCTTGAGCGCCCTCCAGTGGTCATTCTCCTGGACCCCCTCCTTGTTTTTGTCTGAGAGCCATCCTTCTGTTGAGGTAGAAGGGGCTCTGGTATGCTGAGAGCAGCCTCAGAGGTGGGAAGAACAAGAAAAACTGGACAGGGCTGGGCGACAAGCCTCTGCCCATCTGCAGTGGCCTCCTCTATTCCAGAGAGACAGTGGGACACACTGACAGAGACAGCAGCCAACATAGAGGGGCGGGAAGGAGGGAGACATGGGAAGGGAGAGCCCCCAGAGGACTAATGGGGAGTCCTGAAGCACAGAGGACCAGGTGGACACAGAGGTGTTAGAGGAAAGTGTCTGCTTCCCCCTGGTGACCTACACAGATGTTTACCAGTCCTTGTCTAAACCTGCCCATGGCTGAGCCCAGAGGGTCAGCAGGGACCACTACGTGACCAACATGGGGTGAGCAGACCCTGCTATGATGATCAGAGCCTGCATATGGGTGTATCTGTTGTATGCCAGCGTGGCATATTGGGAGGGCCATGGCTGCAGCTCAGGCTTAGGGACCTGCAGAGCCAGGTTAGGCACTGCCCAGCCTTGCTCAGCCTGACGTACAAAGGCATGGAATCCCAGTAAGGATTTTGGAGGTGACATTGGCCTCTGACTGACAGTTGCCACTTATAGGGAGCTCACTACCTCTGGAGGTACCTCAGTTTGTTCCTGGGCAGTTTAGTAAGTTGAACCTGAAGGTTTATTTGTTTTCTTTTGGGGTGCTAAGGATAGAACCCAGGGCCTTGTACATACTAGCAAAATGCTGTCCCGCTTGGCCACACCCACAGCCCCTCACTGGGGGATTCTAGGCAGGGGATCAGTCCTATTTTTACTCTTTATCTTGAGATAGGCTTTCCCTAAGTTGTCTAGACTGGCCTTGAGGTCACTCATTAGCCCAGACGGGCCTTGAATTCTTAATCTTTCTGCTTCAGCCTCCTGAGTGTTGAGACAACAGTAGTGTGTCGTCACCACTACTACGAACAGTTCAGATTAAAAGAGGGTAGGTAGATAAATAGGTGGGTTATAAGTATATAGATCAATAGATAGCAGATGGTAGATAAGTCGATAGGTAGATGACAGACAGACAGATGGACAGGCAGATAGACAGATAGATAAATAGATAGACAGACAGATAGATAATTAAAGATATATGATGGATGGATGGATGAACAAAAGGATAGATATATATGATTGACAGCTTGTCCCTGGCCATGCTGACCTTTGCTGTAGCTTGACGTCCCGTGGTTATTGTAATACTCAGGGCAAAGGATGCAGATGACCAAAGAAAAGCAGTGTTTTTGCCCCTGGGGCGACTAGGGGACAGCGGGGGGCGGGGGGACCAGTGCCTGAGTCCTCCACAGGGCAGGAGGAGGAAGGAGACAGGAGAGCCACAGTGAGGTAGTAACTGAAGAATCCCCCAGTGAGGAGCTGTGGGTGTGGCCAAGTGGGACAGCATTTTACTAGTATGTACAAGGCCCGGGGTTCCATCCCTAACACTACAAAAGAAAACAAACTTCTTTCAAGTCATTGAACTGCCCAAGAACAGACTAAGAGGTACCTCTGGAGGTACTGTGGAGGATAATTCTCATCTCTTGCCTCCGTGTGTGTGTGTGTGTGTGTGTGTGTGTGTGTGTGTGTGTGTGTGTGTCTGTGTCTGTGTGTGTCTGTGTGTGTCTGTGTGTGTCTGTGTGTGTCTGTGTGTGTGTGTAGGATAATTCTCTTGCCTGTCTGCGTGCATGCATGCGTGCATGCATGCGTGTGTGTGTGTGTGTGTGTGTGTGTGTGTGTGTGTGTGTGTATAGGTGAAATTTGAAGTTGGGCTCTTTCTCGATTTCTTTCTGTCTTGGGCTCTACCTATACGTCTCTACCTATAGGTCTTCACCTAAGCTGGCTGGCCATCAAGCTCCGGGGGTTCATTGCTCTCCACCCACTAAGCACCAGGATTACAGACTCCATCTTCCATGCTTAACTTTTTTAAAATATTCCAGAACGTGTATTCACTTATTAGGGAGGTTGGCACATGTACCAAGGCATGTGTGTGGAACTCGGAGGACAACTTGCAGGAATCAGTTCTCTCCTTTTACCAGCTCGGTCTCAGGGATCAAACTCAGGTTGTCATCTTGGTGGCAAGCGCCTCGCCTACCCGGCCCTCTCACTGGTGCTTACGCAGGTTCTAGGGATCTAAACTCAAACTCAAGTTCTCATACATTTCGCATCTGAGCCAACCGTGCTACCTCCTGGTCATTTTTGTTTTTGAGACGAGGTCTCAGAGTGCAGCCCAGTCCAGCCTCAAATCCATATGTAGCTCAGGTTAACCTCACACTCACAGTGATCTTCCCACCTCAGGCTCCTGAATACTAGACTACAGGCATATGATGCCATACCCGGGTCTCTCTGCCCTCTCCTCCCATCTTATCCATCCAGGGTTCAGCTCTGGGGACAAACACTTGCTACTGAGCCATCTTATCCTTTCTCTCCCCCATCTCAGGGAATATCTATATCAACACAAATGATTCAGCTACTAGTCCGGTTGAGTCTTATTCAGCCCCGCCCAGTCAAGAAAGGCCAACAATGATAGGAAGCACCCGGCTCAGCGGTGTCCCAAAGATGGTGACTATTGGAACGCACTGGAACAGGTTCCTGCCAGACAGGCAAAGGAAAGTCACAGAGACACTGTCCAATACCGAATCTTCCAATGAGTGCGAGATACCTGGGGAAGCTTCCACCATACAGCTTGTGTTCAAGAAGGCAGAGGGACAGCCCTGGGCATGATGTCTAGGCCCCGCTCCCTGGAATTTCAGAGTACAGCTAGGGGAGCCCCATTCGTCAGGGATTCAATTAGTTGGAGAGTCGCCGTTAATTTTACAGGCCGTCCTGGTCAGAGAGGCTGCACCAGGTGCTTTCCGGGCAGCTCTTACCTCGCAGCTTGGGGTCAGCATGAGGGGAGGCGGCAATGATGCTGGCCAGGGCATTAATGAGATGCCTCTAGGTGCAAATGTGAGTTTAATAGGTGTTACTTAACGCAATACGCCTCCCGCACACCAGAGCCGCTGCACAGGCCTCCTGCCTCGTTAGAATAAGTAATTAGAGGGTAGGAACACTGGCCCCGACACTTTAATAAAGTGTCAGCCATCACCGATTTGGTATTTAATAAAATAAAATTAAATATTTATTGTATTTTGGGTCTGCGGCATATTTGAGACACACTCGACCCCCCGAGTCCCCTACCCACCTCCAAGGAATCTCCACTTGAAAATGGGATGTGGCAGAGACCCAGAGGCAAGGGACAGAAGTGGAGGGAGGCAGCAGGGATAGGTGACCACCCTGTGGACAGGGGAGACACAGCTTTCCAGCTAGGAACCTCGCTATGTCTCTCTTCTGCTTGTGTTCCCTGTCCCACCTCACCAACTTCCCATGTCACTTGCAAATTGTCCTCCAAGCACAGCAGGCAGTGTTAGCCCAGCTCAGCTGTCCCCAGGTATGCATCTCCACGGGAGACCCCAATACAACCCAGTCCCAACCGTGGTCAGCCACTGGCACCAGCAAACACAGCTGTGACATAGGAGCTGGGATGTGCAGTATGTCCCCAGGGAACAGAATGATGAAAAAAAAAAAAACCACCACAAGGCCTTGGTACTCCTCCATGTGCCATGGCACCTTCCCTCAAGGGTGGAGTCTCTGGCCTCACCTTTCTCCCCTGCACTCCCAGATCCCCAGCTCAGGGAAGATTTGTTTTTCTGATTACAACAGTGATTCCCAGGAAGCTGGAGAAGGAAAGATTCAGAAGGGGAGCGATGCATTAGGTGGGGGTACCCGCAGCACAGAGAGCATCTCTGAGAAACAGCCGATGATGCAGGGCCTGGAGAGGCTGAGGTAGGAGGATGACAGTTTAAGAACAGCTCGTGCTACAAAGTGAGACCATCTCTCTAAAGGGAATGGGAGAGAGCTGGGGGATGGGAAGGAGAGGGCAGGGCATCATATGTCTACATCTGAGGATGAAATTCAAAGAAGCCTTGTGAACAGGGAGATGAGGGCAGGAGAGATCGTCACCACGAGTCACCACAGGAGCCACTCAGCTTGAAGCTTCAGACCACAGATGACATCTTTCTGCACCAAGTACAATGAACCCCTAACTCTCCCTGGGGTAGGCAGCTGTCAAGGGCAAGACCACCATGTTCCGGTGCAAAGCATCCTTTTGATGTGTGAACACTGAAGATGTGTACAAGAACATTCTTCCTGTATCATCGAGGGTGACCAGAATTGGGAACGAGTCCCTCACTCACCCCAGGACAGGGACAAAGTATTTTACTACCTTTGAGTAAAATACTATGCAGCTATGAAAAAGCACAGCCCCATACATGAGCCCTATGGGCATATCCCCAGTGAGGTGCCCGTCCTGGCCTGTCTGAATATTCTGTCTTCTCCTTTAGCTCCCTTCCTCCTTCACCCTCTCTTTTCCTTCCCAGCTCCCTCGCTGCCTCCCCTCTTTGATATGAGGCGTGAATACGCACAGCTCACTACTAGGACTGGAACTCCTGAGTGTGCTGATCGTGACCCTGCCCACCACTAGGCACTTCACGCACTCAGAGAAACTCAGGGCCCTGGTTCCCTTTCTTTAACGAGGAAACCAAGGCTCTGGCAGGACCTGTACCATGCCTGACTCTTCAATCCCTGCCCATCTCTGGGTCCTCACCGTGGGAACGTGTTCATGAATACATAGTGACAGTGGATGTGACTATGGTGGATGGAAAGACCTGAGGCAGGGTTCACAGTCCCTTAGAACCCACCTCTCAGGACAGTCCATTCTTCTGGAAGGTTGAAAGCAAATGGGGTCACAGCCTGGCCACACTAGACCAAGGAGCCTTGCTGTAGAGTTGATGCTACTGGGCTTGGAGGAATTTGGATGGGAGGGATCCTACCTACCCTGGGCCCAGGAGTATCCCAGATGCAGATCCAATTGGGGATTTTCCCACCATGCACTGCAGCCCCTGGATGAAGCGGTTCACGTCCCAGAGCCTGCCCCACAAGCCCCCAGACAAGTCAGGCAGGGCTGAGGTAAAGCAGACGGCTTTCACACACTAGAGTGTGACTCCTGAGGCCAAAGTAATGGCTAGGCAACCCACTGGCGAGCTAGGGAGGTCCAGCTGACCTCAGCGGTACCTCAGTCTGTACCAGAGAACCCCAGAACTGCTCTGACAGACCCTGCTCAGAGGTAGGAACTGGGTCTCAGGCTCTGGAGTCTTTCATGGTCTTGACCTTGAGAGTATTGAAGCCAGAGCTCCCAGCTCCTTCCCCATCCCTGTCTTTTGGGAGCTGATCCCCTGAGAAGCCAGATCTTCCTGTGGGGATGCCCCTGAGCCTCAGTTGCCAGGCAACTACCTGGTGCACACGGGCAACAGCGGTCTAGAGCCTCACCCTGGTGACAGTGTTTCCACTACATCAGTACCGCCAGTCCCTGGAGTAACCTCTCACCCTTGTCCCCAGGGCAGGCTGAACCCTGGTCATCACAGCCTCACTACCAGATGTCTAGGCAGGAGCCTAATAGTGACACTGTAGAAGAACGAACGCTCTTCCCAGGCCAGAGGGCAATTGCCATCTGTAGGGGACCTGTCATCACGTCTGAGATAGGTCCAGTCCCACAGAGGCCACCATACCGTCTGCCCCTCTCTCAGGAAATGAACTGGCTTCCACAGACTTCCAGCTCTACTGTTCAACCCATCTATGAAGACATGACGGGACCCCAGAAACGGTCGGGTGTCCCGTGATCCGGGTCCAGGCCCCTGGTCTCAACAGATGTGGAAGCTCGTGCTGGAAAACCCGTCCAAACAGCCAGACAGCATCACGTGGAAACCGGTTGCAGAGAGCAATTAACACTTCATTAATAATCGATGAGTTGCCAATTTGCACATCGCCCAGGAACAAATGGCAGATCAGGTTCAGCTGTGACACGAGGACTCTGGAGCCAGCAGCCAGGGGGCAGCCAGAGTCCCAGAAGTGTTGGGAGTAGAGCTGGCTGGGGTAGGACACAGGCATTTATATGTGTGGGGGAGGCTCTCACTTGTGTGGGGCTGGTGATGGTGGAGACTCTGTCCCATGCACTCCATAGCACAAGAGACAGAAGTCCCTTCTGCCGAGGCAGCTGTGGACCACACAAGAAGCAAAGGTCAGATAATATAGCTTGTCATAGAGGCCTGGGCCTAGGACACAAGACCCACCCTTTCCCCTGGGCAGCTATAGGCCAGGGAGCCTTAGGGAGGCCCTACTCTAAACACACTCAATTACACATCAAGCCGGAGTTTCCCCACTTGAAAGGCAAGGGCATCAGGTACAGAGCAGAGAGCTGAACCTAAGTTAGGACCTCTCAGCTCTGCCCTGCCCCAGGTTCTACATCACCCTGTCCCCCACCCCACCCCACTCCAGAGTCCCGCCCCCGCCCCTCTCTCCGGATTAACCCTTTCCTAGCATCCAGCAGCTACAGCCTCAACAATCAAGGAGGGTTCTCAGGAGCAGGAACTCAAGTCCAAAGACTGCTTAGGCCTCCTAGCCCTACAGACCAAGCGCTACCCTGCTGCCTCCTCCTAGTGTGACCTTCTAGCTCAGTTCTAGCCGATGGGTGCTTAAGAAGACAGACATCCTGGAGCCAAAAGTCCTGCAGTGCAGAGAGTGGCCAGGGATACTCCAGGAAGACCTCAAGGGCAGTCATGGCTGAGGTCCTTATGGCTGAGGCCCCAGCAACAGTGGTCAGAGAGGCTCCCAGGGTGTACGGGATCCGGAAAAGCCAAGCCTGGGAAGGGACACCTGTAGGGACTCTGCAGCCACATCGGCATGTGCAATGGCCCTGGGTGCAGCAGGCAACTTGAGGAGGAGCCCAAGGCCATCGTGCTGAGGGTCTGGATTTTATTTCAAAGTTTTAGGCAAGGACTGGATCGCCCAGCCTCATACACACCGACTGTAGAAGGGTCTAGATATTCCCAGTAGCTAAGGGTGGCACCAGACCAGGTAGGATCTGGCTGTGGGCGGGACCAGAATGAGTAGCAAATCAAGTTCCTCCGAGCCTCAAGTGCCGGTGGCAGGTGTAAGGTGACTCCCAGTTGGAACCACACAGGACTTCTCAATTTCCAGCCTGGGGCCCCTGAACCCCTCTTGCCTCCCGTCTGCACCCGGCACCCTCGCCATGAGATTGAATTTACAACGGACGCCAACACATTTAAATCCATTTATTGCAAAATTACTTTTCAATAATTACATCACTGTGCCGACTGTGTTGCATAATGAAATTAGCATGAGAGACATTAGAGACAATATAAAATTATAAGAAATATTGAAATACCGCTTTCCCGTCTGTCTTCACGAGGCCCCATAGCTTAACTGGGGAGCCGGTGAACCTCATCCATGAAACTGGAATACACTGAGGGTAATTACATAATGCCTTCTATATAAATTAATTATAACTGTTATTGCAGATTTGTGTTATCGGATTGAAATTTCCCTTCACCTGAGCTTATTAGCGGAGAATGGGACCCCAGTAGAAAATGGCCCTGAGCTCCCAAGGGGCCCATGGTGGAGAGGAGGAAGAGGAAAAACAACAGAAAAGGCCTGGGCTATGGAGGTCAGAGTTCAACTTCTGTCCCTGCTGTGTGTCTCCAGTAAAGCCACCCTACATCTCTGAGCCCAGGTTTTCCTCAAGCCTGATACAATTTGAAGATCCAGAGACCAGCACTGTTTCAGATTTTAGAGGTTTTTGACTGGATTCGGGGATGTTTGTGTAGACTTTACCTAGGTCCAGCACCCTGAATCTGGAAGTCTAAAGTATTCTGAAATCCAAACTCTGAAATCTCACTGGTGTGAGATTTTAAGTATTTCTGATGCACCGGGGCTAAGAAGCCGGCTCAGTCCATGCACGACGTGCTTGTCATGTTAGCACGAGTGACAGAAACCATGTAAACAAGCCAGGTGCGGTAACCTGTGCTTGTGATGCCAACACTGGGCAGGCAGAGACAGGAGGATGTCTGGGACTTGCTGGCCTGCCAGTCTGGCTCTATCTGTGAGTTTCAGGCCAGTGATAGGTCTTGTCTTTAAGAAAGAAAGAAAGAAAGAAAGAAAGAAAGAAAGAAAGAAAGAAAAGAAAGAAAGAAAGAAAGAAAGAAAGAAAGGAAGGAAGGAAGGAAGGAAGGAAAGAAGAAAGAAAGAAAGAAAGAAAGAAAGAAAGAAAGAAAGAAAGAAAGAAAGAAAGAAAGAAAGAGAGAGAAAGAAAGAGAGAGAGAGGGGTTGGGGATTTAGCTCAGTGGTAGAGCGCTTGCCTAGTAAGCGCAAGGCCCTGTTCGGTCCCCAGCTCCAAAAAAAAAAAAAAAAAAAAAAAAGAAAGAAAGAAAGAAAGAGAGAGAGAAAGAAAATAGGAAGGGCTCTTGAGGAATGACACCAAGGTTGGCCTCTGGCCTCCACAGGTAAGTGAGCAAACACGTAAACACATGCACACTTGCATACTTGCTGTGGCAGGGTCCTGAGTGGGCCCATTGCTCAGTGGCTTCTGCGAGTTATTGATGATATAGCCAACAAGCATCTGGGCTGAGGAATTTGGAGGCTTGGGGAGGTACAGGGGGCTTAGGAACTCTCTAGGCTGTGTACTGGAGGATGCTAGTCCCCAAACTGGACATGCAGGACAGTGACATCTTGCCAGCTGAGACCTAGGCAGAAACCTCTGCCAACTCCCAGGCCTCTCTCTGTGACCATCCCCAGCCTCAGAGATGCCCCCAAGACTTGGGCTGGGCCCTGGAGGTGTCCTGCTCCCCACACTAGCCAAGAACTCTGGTCACTGTGGTTGACAGGGTGGGACAATCTTGGAGACTTCCTGGAGGAGGTGATGTTTCCTTTGAGGTGGTCAGTCGCAGGGGTGGCTACCAAGGAGGCCAATTTATGGAAGATAGAAAGCGATGGTCTCTTTAAGGTGGGAGCAGCTGGTTTCTAGCCCTACCTAGTATGCCAGATCCCAGGTCTCTCAGACATAGCTTCTATCTATGGGTTAGAGACAAGGCAAGGCTCAGCCAGGTCCTCTGCTCAGCCAAAGGAACATTACAGGCCACTCACAGCAGCTCTTAGCTGGAGAAGAAGCTGCCTCTGGGCTGCTGCATCTGGAACGAGGTGCTACCCTTGCAGCTAAAGAAGAAGAGTAGGGGCCGAGTCTCTCTTGTTGGACAGACTCACAGCTTCTCGGGATGTCCCAGGACAGGGAAGCTACCTCTCAATTCCAGTAAATGTCCGTCTGCAGGGAGTCTCCCAAAACACCAATGGAGTCGGCAGTCACATGACACAGTGATCCCACATCCTACGGTATAGGGGTGAGGCAGGAGTCCTACCCATACCTGAGAGGAGGGCATCTTGTGTGATGTAAACTCTGAGAAGCTGGACCCTGGGAACCCTTAAGAGCTGACTACTGCAGGCAGTTGGCCCAAAGTCACACAGCCCAGCCCAGCCCAGCCCAGCCCAGCCCAGCCCAGCCCAGCCCAGCCCAGCCCAGCTGGGTTGGTAAGGCTCCATCCTTGTTTTCTGCCCCCTTGGTCAGGGGAGAGGTGGGACACAGACCCAAGCACTGCAAGATAAGATGTGATGAGCAGTGACAACAGGGATTAGCCAGCAATGTGTGTGTCAGGCCACATGAAGGCCTACCATAGTCTCCTGGAAATCTAGGGCAGCCTGGAGCGAGTCAGCCGAGACCATATCCACGCTCATATCCAGGAAGACAGCGCCCATCGCAGGGACTATAATCGGTTTTGCGCTTTCATCCCAGATCAGTGTAGAGACCACATTTATTAATGAAGGCGGAGGTTGAAATTTTATCAATGGGCCCCCAACTGTGAATGTGCACTTTCAAAGCTCACCCACCACCACAGCCAACCACGCCCAAAGGAAGCCCATGGATTAAATGACGGAAGTGTTTCACACTGCTTACAAGGACCTGTAGCAGAGTTCCCCTAGGTGGTTGCTAGCTAAGATGTTGGATAAAATCTAAAGGTGCCTTTTCCAGGGGCTGGAGGGGTAGGTAGTTGAGCAGTTAAAAGTGCGACATTCTCTTCCAGAGGACCCGAGTCCAGTTCTTAACACCTATGTTGGACATACCTACACATTGACACACACAATTAAAAACTGGAGCTAGCCAGACGGGGTGGCTCACTCCTTTCATCTCAGCACTCTGGAGGCTGAGGCAGGTGGGTATCTGTGAGTCTGAGGCCAGACTGATCTACATAGTGAGTTCCAGGACAGCCAGGGATATGTAGAGAGACCACGTCTCAAAAAAAAAAAATTTAAAAAAAAAAACATGAAAACAATTTTCAAAGTTGTTTGATTTTTAAAGAAATGATTTCCAGCCAGCGCTCCTCCAAGAATCCTGTAAATAGATCTAGGGCCCAGCTCAGTGTTAAGGAGACAATCATTTTGGCGAAGTGACTCCCAGGGAGGTGTGGATGGGAAGGCTCTGCCCACAGTCAGCCAGGTACCACATGGGCAAGCCTGTGCCCCCTACCTGGGGCCCACCCATCTTCTCCCCATCCAGCCTCCAGGCTGGGTCCCAGGTGAGATTCTGCTGGGAGAGTGGGTGGGAGTGACTTCAGGGGACCCATTAGCTTAGAGTTGTGACAAGAGGAATCTGTCCTGACCGGGGTCCATACGGACCGACCCCCAAAACTGCATCCCAGAGCATAGTAACTACAGCAGCAGGTTCCTAAACCCAAAGCTAAGGTTTGGCCTCCAGACCTAAAGCACAAGCATTGCCCCAACCCTTGAAGATTTTAAAAGTAGAGAGGGATAGAGAGATGTGGCTCAGTGGTAGAGCCCCTGCCTAGAATCCCCCAGTGAGGGGCTGGGGTGTGGCTCAGTGGTAGAGCCCCTGCCTAGAATCCCCCATTGAGGAGCTGGGCTGTGGCCCAGTGGTAGAGCCCCTGCCTAGAATCCCCCAGTGAGGGGCTGGGCTGTGGCCCAGTGGTAGAGCCCCTGCCTAGAATCCCCCAGTGAGGGGCTGGGGGCGTGGCTCAGAGGTAGAGCCCCTGCCTAGAATCCCCCAGTGAGGGGCTGGGCTGTGGCCCAGTGGTAGAGCCCCTGCCTAGAATCCCCCAGTGAGGGGCTGGGGGCGTGGCTCAGTGGTAGAGCCCCGCCTAGAATCCCCCAAGCAGCGGCTGGGGCGTGGCTCAATGATGGGTTCCAACTCCAGTACTGAATAAGAGGAGACCAGCTGGTGTCATGGTGAGCTGATCTAAGATCAGCTGAGATAGGAGACTTGTAATTTGGAGATTAACCTGGGATACCTAGTGAGACCCTGTCTTAACCCATAAAGCAAAGTAAATCAGTGTCTGCTCCTGCGCTGGCCTGTGAGGCTCGGGACATTTTGTCATGCAGCAGCTCTGACCTTCATTACCATGACTCTGGGAAAGCCAGGTCCCAGGTTCCCACCTGTCACCTCGAATCCGCATGGATTGCCAAGGCCAGCCCCACCATTCTGGTTCCTAGCCTTTCCAACCCCTGTTGGCTACAGTGGAGGCAGTTGCTGAGGTCCTTTGAGCTGACAGATCCTGGCTCATTCCTCTGCCTGTGTACATGTCATATATGCTACCCTCCCGTTAGCTACTCAGTTCTGGTGTACAGCTGTGTGCACAGCAGGTCCACGTGACATCCTCATTCAGCCCAGCAGAGAGCTCAGAAACGAGGCTGTTTCCACCGGACAGACAAACAGACATCAATTGAGTTCTTGCTGTATGCTTGGAACTGGGTAAGGGCTCAGAACTTAACTATAAACAAACGTCTCTTTGTCCATCAAAGACCATTCCAGGAGTCACCTCCTCCATGAAGACCACCCTGCCTCAACTCCCAGAGTCGCCAACTCATCATTCTATCTAATCAACTGGTCTGTGGAGTGTCATCTGTCACCTCAAGGCCCTGATGAGGAGGGGACGGAGCAATGGGAGGTCTTTCCTTGAAAGCTCTTAAGAACCTGCTAGCCTCTAAATCTGAGTCACAATGTAGCCCAGGATGGCCCCAAACTCAATCCTCTAGCTCAGGTTCATGCTATGATTGGGAGCTGGCACCATGCCTGTGCCAGGAGTCATGACTTCTTCTTCCACACCCAGCAGGAATCAGAAAGGCCAGAGAATGGGGAGCAGGTCCTCCTAAGATCCCTTTCAATATCCCAGCATGCAACTGGGACTCAGCTGAATGTCACCCAACTTCCCCTGTAACCTAAAGTACCACCGGGTCAGTCCCTGAGCCTCAGTTTCCCCTGATGTTCGACATGCCTTCCGCAATGTCCCTTAGGTACTTTTGCACCTCCCTCCCCAGTTTCTACCACCCATGGAGCTGACCCTGACTCTGGCTTAGCAGGAAACCCCCCAGAGCACCGGGGAGCAGGCCAGGGTGGGGTGCAGCCTGGCACTGGCTCCTGCAGACGGATCTGTTTGTTTATATAAGCAATTCAATATTTAAGAGCCGGCCAGCCGCGAGCTCTCCAGTTCCCCTTTCTTTGTCTCCGCTCCCTCCGCCTGCCTTGCACCCCCTCTGCCACACTGGGAGATCCTGATGGAAAATTCATTAGTGGCCCCGTCCCCCTCCCTCCCCTCCCGACTTCCCAAGCAGCTCAGCGTCAGCCTCTCCATCCCCATTATCTAGAGACGCCAATTTCAAAGAGACATCTTAATAGTGATGTCAACGAATTAATTAGATGTGTTAATGAGCTAAAAGCAACCCAAATTAAATTAATGCAGTAATAAGCGCAGACAGCAAAATTAGCTCCAATTTCTCTAAATGGTTCTGAACTGTACACAACACCTCATCTCGCTAGAACATTACCACCCCCAAGCTAATCAAGAACCGGCACAATTAGCTGCTTAATTACAAACAGGCGCGTGCGCAGGCACACACACACACACACACACACACACACACACACACACACACACGTGCTCATACTCAATAAGATGAGAGGGTAGGAGGCTGAGAGGATGGGGAAGCCTTGGCTAAAAAGATGGGGTTGCAAGTCCCCTGAAAATAGTGTGGTCACTGTCACCTCTCCTGCATTTTCACTAATACACGGAGCAGAGGGCAAGGCCTGCACAGGATGGCCGTGAGCCAGGCACGGTCCTGTCTGCCATGGGCCTTGGTTAGTGCTCTGCACCAGGCCCCGAAGGATGAAGGGGGAGGACGGAGGACGGAGGAGTGGTGAGCTTGGGCCAGGTGGAGGAGCAGGAGCAGAAGGAGGAGGGGGGGGGAGTACTGGAGAGAGGTGGGGGCAGGGAGCGCTTGAGTTGTTTACATCAGAATCCGACTTGGAACTAAAAAGCTAATTGTCCGGCCCGGTTGATTTCCCACTGGACAGGGAGAGCTGCTAATAGCTTCGTGAGCAGCTCAGGTATCTGATTAGCTGTAATTGCAGAGCCTGAGACAGAGAGGGAGGGGAGGAGGGGGGAAGGAGTAGGGGGAATGGAGGAAGGAGGTGAAGGGAGAGAAGAGAAGGGGAGGAGGGAGGGGGTGGCGGGAGGGGAGGAGGGAGAGGCAGAGGAGGGAGTTGGAGGGGGAAGAGGAGGGGAGGAAGGAAGAGAGGATGGGGAAAGGGAGGGGTAGGAAGGAGGAGGAGGGAATGTACAAACATCAGTAGCAGGACCCCAAGAAGCTGGGGGCTGGGAGAAGGGGGTGATGAGAATCCGTGACCACAGAGCATGTGGGGTAGACCATAGGTGACCAGCAGTCCAGCCACCAGAAGTCCTCCCTGAGGCTGCCTCATCCCCAGGAATCTCCACCTCCTGGGTTCATCCGGATTGGGAACCCTGTCTCTGTCAGGAACCAGCCAGAGTCCCCACCATCGGGACTAATGGTAGAGACAGGGGACAGTCCTGCAGGGAGTGAGAGACAGCAAGTTCCAAGGATAGAGTACTCTCAGGACCCTGCAGTCTGACCAGTCTCTTAAGTCAAGGAGGAGTCCCTTCCTTTCAGATGTTAAGTTATTGATGCTGGAGAGAAGGGAAAGTGGGGCTGGCTTTTTCCTCCTGCACAGCCCTCTGAACCCCAACTTCTGAGATGAAGCATGGGGTGGGGAGGCACAGGCTGTCTTGCACCAACCTAGGAGCACCCTTGTATCCTTGGAGGCCTCTTGCCCTCTCCCGTGCACCCTCCCCTATCTCTCTTTGTGACTTCTGTTCACATGTGTTCCCACACCTTCCGTTGAACGTATGGCTCAGTGAACACAGACCGTCTCTTCCTTAATCCATGCTAGAAGCAACATGAGGGAACCCTCACGATCACTGGCCACAGGCTACTCTTAGCAGGTCGCCTGCTCCTGGTATCCCAACATGACTGGGGTATCTTGCATGCTGGGAGAGCCACATAACGCTGTACTAATGGTGGGACCTTGTGGCACTCAAGCAATGTAAGAGGCTCCAATGAGTCTGGGGAAATATCCTTGCTGTGCCCAGCTAGGTAGGTGGAGGTGGGGTGTAGGGATATCCTGAGGTAGGAGACCCAGGGATGACCCAGAAACAGGTATGGGCTGTGGTGCTCTGAGTTTCCCTACTATAGTTCAGGCCTTTACTCTTATGAGTACTGGAGGGTGGGGTGAGGTTACAGAATCCTACATGGAAGGGCTTGGGACTCAGAGCCCACTTTACCCTGCCCGTGTGCTAGGGATAGCTGTGGACTCTGTGGGACCTCTTGGGTCACATGTACCAAGTGGGGAAGTCACTAGCTCATGGCAACTAACGCCACCCAGATCACTTGGACAGAGCATCGACCATGTAGGTTAGCAGGGCCAGCCTCGTCTCTGCAACTGAATGACTCCATTTCACAGTCAAAGAGACTGAGACTCCAGGCTGGCTTGACTCATTCAGTGTTCAGCCTAGCGCAGGCCTTTCTGGTGCTCTCTCCTCAATGCCAGGCTGAGGTACACCGGACTTGGCACACAGTTTTGGTCTCTGAGAATGGAAGGATTGTTTTGCTCCGGAGAGGGCTCTTGGGAGCTGGGCTCTGGGGACAGACTCAGGGCTCGAAAGCTGGGAGTGGGCTCACTGCTTCTCTCCCTGTCACCTCTTGCCTCTAGCCCTGACACACAGGTCCCTGGCTCATGGGATAAGCCCAGACCAGTCATATATGGCCAAGCTGTGTAAAGTCCATGGGCAGGTACATGTGTAGGGTCACAGGGCCCAGAAAAGGGAGGGCTGCAGGGAGGCGGTACCCTGTCAGGCACACACCTGGAGATTCCCCAGACGCCCAAGACCCACACCAATTACAAACTCACTTTGCAGTGCTTTAATTTGTCTCTGGGGCCTTGGAAGGAAAATCATACGATTATCATTATTATTATTATTTTGGCTGGAAACTCCAGCGGCTATTACATAAATTACATGTAATTGAATACGTCGGAGGCACTTTCCTTGAAACAGTCGTGTCTTCTCCTCCC
Organism: Rattus rattus; assembly: GCF_011064425.1. Classification (NCBI taxonomy): domain Eukaryota; kingdom Metazoa; phylum Chordata; class Mammalia; order Rodentia; family Muridae; genus Rattus; species Rattus rattus. Next base: position 13,504,820 of record NC_046169.1, on the reverse strand, counting down.
CAACATGGGGGCCAACCTCACCTAACAACTCCATCAGTGCTCCCTCTGAGAACCTCCTGGCCCGGAGAGGAAGACAGTGGCATCTGCACTGCCCAGGTCACTCCGTCCGAGGAAGGGACCAAGATACTTTTCGTGGGTGCTAATGTTGTGCTGTGTGACCTCTACCTAGTAAGCTGCATAACCTCTCTGAGCTTCCGTTTTCTTATGAACAGATAACCTGGTAAGGCCTCCCAGCCTAAAGGGTTTCAAACTGTCCCCATGCCTGCTAGGAACAATGGGCAAGGTGCTAGCTGCGTTGGATCCCTAGCACATGAAAAAGACGTTCCAAGGGAGCCCTTTCCTCCAGGATTCAGCCAGGCCAATTTCTAGTGTTGACACGAAACAGCTGGTGTGACCAGAGCCCAGCAGGTACCTACAACTGGTTCTGTGGGCACTGACCTCTAAGACAGCACCAAGATTGATACCCACCATCACCCCATGGGGTAAAGATGAGCATTGGAAATGAGAGTAGAAGAGGAAACCTCAGTTCAGAGAAGGAGGCCACATGCCTGAGGTCACACAGGAAGTAGGATGGGACCAGTAGACAGCTGCCTATGGCAGGACCTGGATCAGAGGTTGCAATTATCAGAGGACAAGAGAAGGAATCAGTGGGCTAGTTGTTGGGGGGGGTCTCTCCTGGCTTCCTTATCTGTACTTGGAGAGGGAGGGGAGCCTGGGAACTTTGTATGGAGGGCACTTTTCCAATCTATGCCCTCAAGTTTATGTGCAAAGCCTTCTGCAAACACTAGGGGCCAGGAAATGCATAGAGACCTTCTAGAATCTGGGGTGCTAGCTTGGAGTGGGGGTGTGGCAATTCCCCTGAGGCCCCTACACTGCGTGCTGGCAGGTCCTGAGGCTAATGCAGCTTGCACTCGGCAGTCATTATGGAGGGACCCTGAGAGGGGACTCACCCCACCCCACCCCCCCGGAGGGCACAGGTCACCCACACCCCTCCCCCGCATGAGCAGCCACAGCCCCCAGACTGAGAGCTGCTTACGACCAACCTGAAGGAAATAGACTTTCCAGTCTAACCCCCTCCCTCATTTTTGAGACCAGGTATAACTATGTAGGCTTGACTGGACTTGCATTCACTACATTTGGGATGCAGAGGCAGGGGCCCTGGGTTCCTTGGCCAGCATGGTTTAAACCAGGCATGGTGGTGCACACTAGAACCTTAGCATTCAGGAAGAGAAGGCAGAAGGATCAAGAATTTAAGGTCACCTTTGGTTCCATCATCAGTTTGAGGCCAGCCTGGGCTGTATGAGGCCCTAGCTCAAAACGGAAAATAGCAAATAAATAAATTGAAAATAAGGTCACAGCCACTGGTTATTAGGGCTTACTGCAGTTGCTGTGAAAAAAAAAATATATATATATATATATACCCTCCCTGAGTTGCCCAGGTCTCTGTGACAGCCAGGCCCTGGCACAGCCTTGAATACCACCCTCCTCCCTCGTCTCAGCCCCAGCTGACTTTCTCTCAGACTAGATGCAGTCGGGCCTACCACGTGTCCTCCACCCCCAACTTGTAAAGTAACAACCTGTCACGCTACAACCTCTTTGCACCCAAACCACTCTCTGATCTGTGTAAACTGCGATTGATGCGGCGCCGCTTGATATTAATATCTTTTGTTTGTGTGTCTGGTTCCCAGAATCTAATTAAGGAGCGTCGCTGCGGAGCCGGGTGTTCCAACAGTCCCCGGCCCACACCCAGCTGCTGCGTGCACACGCGGCTCTTTTCCCGGCCTGTGTCCCCTCTCCGCACTTAGGGTGCGCTCAGGCTGCACAGTCTGCAAGTCCGGGCCAGTGCCTATGGGCCTTGCAAGTCCAGGCTTCCTCAGGGTACTGGGAGGGATTGTCCTGTGCTGTGGGCGGGGCAATACTGTGCAGTGGGCGGGACAGTCCTGTTAAAGGGCGCGACTGTCCCGTGCTGTGGGAGGGTCCTCCCCTTTGGTGGAGCCTGCCTGTGAGGAAGAAAGGAGTAGGCTGGGCTCAGTCCAGCCAGATGAGGACACAGGGACAGAGCCTGCCATCTGTCCTGGGGTGGGGTTGAGGAGCGAGGAGAAGCCCCCGCATTGCATAGATATAGACAAAGAGGCCAAGGGATGCTTGCTTCCATACGTGCAATGGGAGCAGTTCTGGATTCTTCCCTGGCCCTCCAGATGCCACGCCGCACTCCTTAGGAAGAAATTACTTATTACCAAAGGGACTAAGAAGGACCCAGGACCCAGAGTCCTTCTGTCTGAGGCCACCAGCTGTCCAGGGGAGCGCCCACCACTTTTAGTCACGGAAGTAATGGCACTGAGCATCTCTTGAAGTCACCTCTTGAGCCAGAGATCTCACAGCCCTGTGGGCCTCATCTGAGGTAAGCCTGCCAGAGCCCAGAACACCAGATCCTCAGCGTGCCCCCAGATGAGGCATGGCAGGCCCGGGGCACAACAGCCTACAGCAGGTCTTCAGGGTAGCTCAGCCAGGTGCCCCTGGACCGTCATGCAGGCATCCCTGGGTGTGCGATTTAGGGAAGCATGCCACTTACACTGCCTCTGGGACACCCGCAGGGCCACCACCCCGCAGAGATCCACGCTCTTAGAAACGCCGCAGCGCCACCTGCCGGTCTCACTCGGCGGTGCTCAACTGGCTGGACTTCGGGGCTATTGCCCAAATATAAAGTCAATATAAAGCTTCTCAGTGTCACTTGGCCGCCATTCATTCGTTGGCTCTATTTTACTGATTAAGAAACTGAGGCGAGAATAGGTAGCTTACGGTGACCTCAGTTGAAAGCAATCAAATGGACTACCCTGCCACCCAGCTGCAGAGTCTGACCTGCCACCCACCAGGTTAAATGTTAAATCCATGCCAGTCTGATACCCTGTTATCAATATCTAGGAAGTGGCAGACATTTCTCAATATTCAAAATCCTGAGATGTCCCAAGTATCTTCCAAGTTGGGGTATTTAAGGGAGGGCTGTAAGAATCTGAGTTGGAAGACAAAAGGTCAGTGAATGCAGTGGATGGTCCCAGGGCATCCGTTTGTGGTTACAACCTTCCTGTGTGGCATTCTAGAAGTTCTAGACACGTGTGCCTCAGTTTCCCCACCCACACTGTGTATGGGATAGGATCTACAATGTCTATGTTCTTCCCACACCCTGGATGTGTTAGCAGAAGCTTCTCCAGGGCAGGCTATGGCAGGGCTGGGTCTGAGGTGACCCTGTCCCTTGTCGGGTCCCGCAGCACCTATGGCTGTCACTGGCAGGAAGTCTAATGCTCCCATCTAATGCAGCCCACAGCCTTCCTACACGCATGCCTCCGGCCTCACTCGGGGCGGGCACCTCAGATGGAGGGTAAGGGACAGATGGTGCTGGCCCATGTGCCAACCCAGCTGGATCCGGGCAAAGCCTGCTGTTGTTGAGAGCAACTGCCAAGAAGTGTGGCTGGACGGAACTCCGGCTGCACCTGGGGGGGGCGGGGTGGTCCTGGCTTGGTGCTGCGACTGACAAGCATGACCTTGGACAGGCCTCCCCATCTCCTCGTCTGGCCCCCCAGGTCTCTGCTGTCATGGCTCTCCCATTCACCTTCCACCACATCATCTAAGGACCCCGTTACATATGGCTCCCTTCTCACAAACAGACTGTGATCTTAGGTAGTTGCCTAACCTCTCTGAACCTTGCGATCTTCATCTGGAAAACCTAGGCCTGGGGCAGAGGACAGGGGAAGGGTAGCCTCCAGGTTTGTTCCTGGAGCCTCGGAGGCCCAGTGTTGCTGGCACTGTGTTCATCTTGCTGTGCCATCCCATCCTCGCAGCCAGCCATTGCCTACCCATTTTAAAGATAGAAAAATGGAGGTTTCTATGATGATAGTTGGGAAGTGGCTTCCAATAGAGAAGTCAGCACATAGGCAGAGCTTTTGACATGGATCAGCTATACCTCATCCTCAGGTCCAGGACCCTGATCATACACTGGGGAGGAAGAAAGACCACACACACCACAGAGGCTTAACACTTGACTGGGCTACCCCTGAGCAAGCGGGTCAGCTGGACTTCAGTACATTTGCATGTGGGTCAGCAGCTGAGGCTGCAATGAATTTGGAAGAGCCCTGTGTACTCCAAAGCAGCAGGTTGTACACATCGTGGTAGATGGACCCCAACATATCAACACCAGTCCCTATCCCAATATCAGATAAATGTACTGGGCATATGTCACAGCAGAAGCAGGGTGGGTGTGGCCAGCTCTGTCCACAACCGAGTGCGATGTCTCTTCAGGCTGTGACCATTCGGCTGACACTGTCCAGACACACACAGAAATACGTGGGCTCACGCTTGCCCACCTTGCCCTGCTGAACGCAGGTGTGTCCGCTGGCTGAGCTCAGATGTGTGTTCAGATGGCAGGTGACCTACACACAGCTGCTGATGAATGGATAGGGAGATGAGGGTGGGAAGAGGGATGGAGGATGGAGGACCAGTGAATGATCGAGTGGATGGATATTGATGAATACATTAGTGAGTAGATGTATAGGTAGATGGGTGGATATGTAGTGGAAGATAACCAAGTGGACCAGTGGGTGGGTGGGTGGGTGGATGGATGGGTAGATTTGTGAATAAATGGATGGGTGGATGGATTTGTGAATGAGTGGATGGGTGGATGGATGGATGGGTAGGTGGGTGGTTGGATAGATGGATGGGTAGGTGGGTGGATGGGTGGATTTGTGAATGAATGAATGAATGAATGAATGGGTGGATGGATGAATGGATGGATTTGTGAATGAGTGGATGGGTGGATGGATGGGTAGGTGGGTGGGTGGATGGATGGATGGGTAGGTGGGTGGATGGGTGGATTTGTGAATGAATGAATGAATGAATGGGTGGATGGATGGGTGGATGGATGAATGGATGGATTTGTGAATGAATGGGTGGATGGATGGATGGATGATGGATGGATGGATGGATGGATGGGCAGGTAGGTGGATAGGCGGATGGAAGGATGGTGGAAAGAGGAGCAAGTGGATAGATGGATGACTGAATAAACAGGTGAGATACAGTGAGTACATTGAGAGGATAATGAAATCAAATCCTTGAGGTCACATGGCTTCACTCATGGACATTGTTTGCTAGCTCATTCTAACTGAGCTCCATCATGTAGATGGGGAAACAGGAAGTAGGAAGAAGCTGGTGTTGAGCCTCTAGAGGGTCAGAAAGGTGTCTGCCCGGACCAGATCAATGGTCTGCAGCCATACAGACCTTGGACTTCAGATGTACAAGCGGGGACCTCACAGAGAAGGCTGTTAGGGCTCTTCTCCCTAAGTCTATCCATCTTTTGCTGCCCCTTCATCACTGTCCTCCAGCATCTTAGGGAGCCACGTGTTCCACCCAATTTACTTCAATCCCTCTCCGCTCTGCGGGGCCGGAAACTGTGCATTGTGAATCGTGGTGCATTATGATTCAGACTTGAAGAACTTTGTCATTAAACGAGAACCTCCTTAGACGATCCAGCATGAAGCCTGATGATTTCGTGACCAGGCCCAGGGTGAGGAAACAAGGGGCGGGGCTGTAGAATACAAGTCACCAGGATTGGTCTGTCTCTGGTGATGTCACAGGAGGTGGAGTTACAGGAAGCAACTTTGCAGATTGGCCAGATTCTGCTTGATGTCAGAGAAGTGGGGTGACAGCAGGAAGGATTGTGGACCAAACACCAAGAATTGTGGCTGAAAGACACCAGGCAGAACCGAACCCCAGGGCCCTACCCTACTTGCTCTGAGCAGCTTGAAACTTTTCAAACCCAGAGAAGTGAGGAGACACTGCAGCAAATGCTTACGTACCGCCAAGATGAAAAGCAAGACCTTTGCCACACTTTTATTTGATTGGTTGATTTTTGAAACCAGGTCTTGCTATATAGCCTTGGTATCCTGATTCTCCTGCCCCCACCTCCCAAGCGCCGGGCTCACAGGTGGCTGGCACTATGCTCCATGTTTGTGACATGGGGCTGGAATCCAAGACTTTGCAAGCCATAGGCAAGCTCTCTACCCATTATTGCTCCACAACCTGCCTGTGGTTTTCCTGGTCTTGAGTCACCTTGGCAGTCTTTGGAAGGGGGAGAGACAGGAAAGTACACAGTGTGAGCATACGTACATTCGTGAGTGAGTGCAAGCCAGAGGTCAATCCTAGGTGTCATTCCTCAGGAGCTGTCCACCTTGTGTTTGAGACAGGGACTCTCGCTGACCCAGATCTCGCCAAGTCACAGAGGCCAGCTGGGCATCCTCCTGTACAGAGGTACGTCACCAGGCTCTGCTCTTTACATGGGTGCTGGGGACTTGAACTCAGGTCGTCATGCTTGTGCAGCAAGCACTTTAGCCACTGAGCCATCTCCTCAGCTCCACTTCAGCAGTCTTGTGGAATCCAGGTCCAGTATTTTGGTAAGATCTCCTGAGTGGATGCTTCTAAGGCACTGGTTATCAGATATTTATATTACGATTCATAACAGTAGTAAAATTAGTTATGAAGCAGCAATGAAAATGATTTCATGGTTGGGGGTCACCACATGAGGCATGGCATCAAAGGGTCATACATAGCATTAGGAAGGTTGAGACCACTGGCCTGATTTTTAACATGATTAGTCTGAGGGTCTATGTGGAGGAGACCCAAGAGATAAAAGTCACCTGAGTCCTCGCTGGGGCTCTGAGATGAACCTGGTCATCCAGAGTGATGACTGTGGAGCAGCAGGTGGGGGATGGGGCAGGAGGGATGGGCACGTGCCAGCTTTGAGGGGGGGAGGTATGGGATGGTGAGAAGGCCTTCTGAGGCAGGAGGTCATCCAAGGGCTGGAGAGGAGCAGGTGTGAGGTGCAGATGTCAGATCTCATGGGTTGTGGTCTATTGGTGTGTGTAGTTGTGAAGGAGACAAGAGGACCTTCCGTTTCTGGTCCGGGTTGGCAGAGCTGTCTGGGAAAAAGGAGCACAGCTGGCTAGAGGCAGGGGTGGCTGGGCACTGGACTCTCTCCTCTCCTGGTGTGGCTCCCTGGGAAGTATGACGCTGAAGGTCATTCCTGCATTCTGAATGCTGTCCCCACCCTGGGTCATGGCTCAGGGGCCTCTGTGAGGATCTGGGGCTCTGGCCAGTATACAGCAAGGTCTAGATTGGTGACCCCCGCCCCCAGGTGCCCACTTAGGCTCCACCCCTTCCCATAATCCCTGTACCTGCCCGTGCACCCAGACTGTGTGTCACAAGCAACAGAGGCCCGTCGGGAGCCTGGGACTCTCCAGCTCTGGTATGTGCACACTCAGGAGTATATGTGAGTGCACACATGCTACAAGTTCTGGTTTGTGGGCTTTATAAGTGTGTGTGTGTGTGTGTGTGTGTGTGTGTGTGTGTGTGTGTGTATGTTCGTGAGTTTGCACTCTAATCCCATCACCATCAACCCGGTGGGGACAGGCATAGAAACATTGCCACCCCTGCTTGACAATCCAGGATAAACTGTCACCCAGGCAGGGAAACTGAGGCCCAGCAAGAAGGATGGGCCTTGTGCTGGGACTCAGAAACGAGAGAATTCTCATTATCTCTTGAAAACATGTGGGCGCGCGCACACGCAAACACACACACACACACACACACACACACACACACACACACGTCCTCAGCCATAAAGCCCACATAAAAGAATGTGTTGCATACATACATACGGCCGCAGACAGAATGACGGTCTTCCCGAGAAAGCTAATGGCAACAATACAAATGTGTGAGGTGAGGCAAGACAAGACTCCAGGGCCGAGCAGGGCCAACTGACATCGAGAGTGATAGGGAGCAATCAACAGTGCCAGGCAGCACAACCAGGAAAGGCCCGGGGGCAGGAATCCCCTGGCCTATTTGAAACCTTTGTTGCTGGATCAAGAGAGGGAGAGGAGAGAGAGCTTCTGGGCCCTTCTGGCTCTGTTCGCCCTGACTCAACCTGCACCTCCAGGTAGCAAGTTTTCCAGTTAGACACCTGTGGCCCCAGGCCATGGGAAGCCATGTTTCTAAAATAGTTTAACTAGGAATGGCCCCCATAGAGTCACAGGTCGCCAGGGAGGGGCACTGTTAGGAAGTGTGGCCTTGTTGGAGGAAGTGTGTCACTGGGAGGTGGGCTTTGAGGTGTCAGATCTGAAGCCAGGCCCAGAATCACTTTCTCTTCTTGCTGACTACTGATTCTGATGTAGAACGCTCAGTTCCTTCTCCATGGCTGCTTGCGTGCCACCATGCTTCCTGCCATGATCATAACGGACTAAACCTCTGAACTGTAAGCCGGCCCCAATGAAATGTCTTCCTTTATAGGTGTTGCCTTGGTCATGGTGTCATTTCGCAGCAATAAAACCCTAAGACGGGGGCACTAGCTAGGACTGGGGGGACCCTGGAAACCCCGCTGCGGGTGTCTGACTGACTGAGGTGCCTATGGTTGGGTATATCCACTCGGAACTGGCTGGCACTATGGGGAGGTGGGGGAGGAGCCGCCAACAATCTTCAGAGTCAAGAAGCCCAAGCTCACTGTACCTGAGGGCAACCAAACTGAAGCACCCAGACTGGAGAAGCCCCAGCCCCTTCATGGCTGAAACAATTTCCTGGGGACCCTGCTGCCCCAACCAGAACATTCACAGGGAGGGACTGACCAAAGCCAGACCACCCTGACCAAGGCACATGCAGCGTTTGCAATGGTTGGACAACGAGTAGGACTTCTATGTATACTGGAAGCCAGGACAGAGAAGTCTTATACTCTCACATAGCCAAGAGCTGAAGACATTGGGAAAGCTGGCAAGACTTCAAGAAAGGGGAACTGAGGCACAGAACTGAGTAGTTCGTGTGAATCTTGCCCAACTGAGAGCCCATCTCTTCCCTCCAGCAACGCCACGACAGTGGGAAATGTGTGTCCCAGGCTGGGCCAGATCGCCACCTGGCTTCACCTGCCCCATCCCCACAGGAGCCATCTACCTTCCAAAGCCAGTCCAAGATATTAATTAAGATAAATCTCCTTCCATTCTGAGATTCCTTTATCATGTAATTTATCAAAATTATGTTAATTATTTCTTTAAGGCACCAAAATTATTACCTCTTTTGTGTCTGATTTGTGTTAATATTCATAATTTAATAATTCAATATCCTGGCCATCTGGCCAAGGAGCAGAATGCTATCCCTCTCTCCTGCCAGAGCCAAGACTTTGCCTTAGCCCCATGAGCTCTCAGGGACCTGGCTGTTCTGCTCCCCAGGCCTGAGCCCCCTCGCCCAGGCCCCCAGGACACTGGCAGGGCCCCTACTCGGCAGCCCCCAGTCGTAGCACTCAGGTACGGGCGCCCGCCACTGCGCTTGGCAGGTGAGGCTAGCTGAGTTGACGTTTTCCACACTTTGTGAGTTTTACGCTGTAATTTGACATAATTAATGCCTACATTACTGCTGATAATTTAGCTAGTTAATTAAACTCGGAGGAGATAATTAAGGAAAGGCTACTGCTTGAGTTGCTAATTGTTTCTGTCATTATTTCTAGGGGGCCGACAGCTGCCGGCTGAGTCATCCTATTCTGTCAGCTGACGGGGTCATGTGATGCAGGAGCCTCCCCTGGGACAACCCCCACACACACCCCGCCCGACTTCCAGGGGAGGGAGTTCACAGCCAGCTACCTGGCTGTTACCTGGAGCCTTGCCAAGCCTATGGAGGCCTCAGGGCAAAGTTGGTACTGTCCCCTCCCCCAGTGGCCTCAGAGTGCAAGGTCCCTGCCTGGCAGTTCACCCACTGGGGGGCGAGGGATGTTCTATAAAGACTGGCAGAGAAGGCAGGGAACACCCCTATACCTCCACTCTGCCTCACCATTTACCAAAACCCAGTATTCAGGTCTAAAAGAAACAAGAGTGGCCCCAAGCAGCAACACCTCAATCTTCTGTACTGGTCAGATAAGAGGTAGAACTTCCTGAGCCTTTCTCATCCTTCTAGAAGCCATAATGGATAGAAAAATGACAGAGAAGAATGTAAGAGACTGAGACATGCTGAGCCTAGCCATTCTGTCCCAGAGAGTGTGGGGACAGCCACTGTGTTCCCAAACTGCAGCCTCCCTGCTTGTAGAGAGTGCGTGGGTCTAGATGACTCCTGGACAGTGTAGAGGGGAACCCAGAGACAGCCCAAGGGGCCATAGGATTGTGCAGCCTGAATCAGGGCTGCTTCTCTGGGGAGCTCACAGCCTGTCTTAGTTAGGGTTTTACTGCTGTGAACAGACACCATGGCCAAGGCAACTCTTACAAGGACAACATTTAATTGGGGCTGGCTTACAGGTTCAGAGGTCAGTCTGTTATCGTCAAGGTGGGGACACGGCAGCATCCAGGCAGGCATGGTGCAGGAGGAGCTGAGAGTTCTACATCTTCATCTGAAGGCCTCTGAGAGAAGACTGACTTCCAGGCAGCTAGGACAAGGGTCTTAAAGCCCCACCACCACCACACACACAGTGGCATACCTAATCCACACCTACTCCAAAAGGCCACACTTCCTAATAGTACCTACCACTCCCTGGGTCAAGCATATTCAAACCACCACACAGTCTATGAGGACAGGATGGTACAAGCAGATGCAGGCTATCGGAGTTATCCTGCCAAGTACCTCAAAGAATTCTGGGTTCATTTCCCTCTCCAAACCAGGTGTCCATGTGTGGCAGAAAGTTCCAGATTACCTCATTCATGGCTTAGGGACATGAACAGGGGTTATCGACTAAGGGCCTTCCCTGCCAGTCTCTGCTTAGCGGCCCTCTCATCCCCTCATGGTGCCAATCTGGCTGCTGAGGCTCCATGAGTCGTACATTCCATAATGGCATTCCATATCCCAGGTGGCCTCCAGCTAAGATAATAGGTTTTTGGTTTGGTTTGGTTTGGGGTTTTTTTTTTGTTGTTGTTTTTGTTTTGTTTGTTTGTTTGTTTTAGAAAACTAGAATCTCCCTTTAAGCTTTGACGTCTAACCTCCACTGAGATCAGCTTTAACACCAATTCACGGAGCCTTTGGTCTGAGAGTGTTCTCATCTGACAGAGCCTAATTCCTCTTGTGCTCAGAGTGGCGGCCATTGACCTGAGCACACCCCCCACAACCCCCCCATCCCTGCTACCCCCTCTCTGTGTTTCCTAAAGCCACAAGGGGCAACCAATGAAGGCCAGCATGGGAATATTTTCTAGTTTCCCCAGCCAGGCTGAAAAGCACTGTATGAGTTGGGCTGGCTCAGTGGTTAAGAGCACTGGATGCTCTTCTAACAGACCAGGGTTCAATTCCCAGCACCCACGCGGCAGCCCGTAACTCCAGTTTCAGGGAATCTGATAGCTTCACACAGACATGCAGGCAGGCAAACTAACAATGCACATGAAATAAGAATGAATAAATAAATAAATAAATAAATAAATAAATAAATAAATAAATAAAATTTAAAGAAGAAGAAAAAGAAAAGCACTGTGGACTGTGGTTTAAGCTGGGGTTTCTGCAATCCCACATGAGGTACAGGAAGTTGTACCCTAAATCTCTTCCTTGGAAATAGTTTTTTACAGGTATAATTAAGTAACAGTATTTTTAACTCCTTATGACCAAAATACCGAACAAAAATAACAGTATTTAAGCTCACGACGACTTCAGACAGTTCCTATCTACTAAGTGGAGGAAGTAAGGGGCAGAAACTATTGGCATAGTGTTGGACCAGGAAGCAGACAGGAAGACAGGAAGCAGGGACTGGCTTAGCTTTCCAAGGCCCGCCCACACTGATCTACTTCCTACAGCCAGGCTTCAACTCCTTCAAAACAGCATCACCTGCTGAGGGCCAGGCTCTCAACCAGGAGCCTCAGGGGGAACACTTCACATCCCACCCCTAACAACAAGGCTGGCGGGCCAAGGCTGTCCTAGGTGTCAGGGGGCCCCAGGCCCATGGCTGGCTTCCACACAAGAGGGAGACTCGGACACACTGGTGCAGGAAAGGATTCCCAGGGGTACACATAGAAAGAAAACTGGAGAGGTACGTCCGCAGCCAAGAATTCTAACAGCTACCCCACACTGGCAGAGATAGAAAGAATCCTTCCTTAGCACCTTCCCAGAGCATCTGGCCCTGACTCCTACATCGCAGACTCCTGGCTTCTAGAACTCTCCATTCTGAACAAGTTTTTTCTGCTATTTTAAACCCCAAAAGAATACTTTTATTTCTTCAGCTATGGGGCACATGCCTGCCTCCCATGTCTACATTGGATCTTCCTTTAGAACCAAGCTGTCCCAGGCCTGCAGTGAGGGTTACAGAGAGACCACCCTCATCAAGCAGAATAATTTAGGACTAAGGAGGGAGCAGTCTACATGGGTGGGTACTGGCGTCATGCGATTGACACTATCAGGCTTCTATTCCCTCTGAGAATTCTGTTCTGTCTACAGAGCAGCCACACTGTTAGATAAGAAGATAGTTCAGACACAATCTGGGCTGGGCTAGAGCTCTCTTAGGCTACTTCCATGACACCTACTCCACCAATATGGAGGTGGTGGCCTCTGCATGTCCTGGGCCTTGCCAGCAAACTTATTTGCCTTCCTACTCCTTCTCAGGGTTCTGCTGTCCTCCACAATTTCCACATAGAGCCCCTGAGCTCCCAGACTGCTTACATCCCCTTGTATCCCCTCATCTATCCTGAGGGCTCTCCCGCTCGCCATTGGACTAGCCAGCAGTTACAGATAAACCCTTTGGAGTCAAGCATGGCATGGGCCTGTTAATCTAGCACTTGGAAGACTGAATCAGAAGACTTGTGATTCTGAAGCCAGCCTGTGCTCCATGGTGAAACCATACCTCAGAAACAAAAACACAAAACAATGATGAAAAAAAAGAAAACAAGAAAGACCTGCTGAATGGACAGCCAGTGAATGGTGGAAGGACCCACAAGGGAGGAAGCCACCGGTTTCAGTGTTGTCAATGAAACTGGCAGATACAGGACACACTCCCCCTGTGACAAGCTCCCAGGTGACACAATGGCCTGGATGGACAAGCAGCTGTGACTTCCCATGTAATCCCCTTAACACAAGTGAGGGTCAGGAGATACCCAGGAGCCCAGCCCAGGTCCTAGGAGGCAGCCTAGGGACACAGGAGTGCATAGCATGCAGAGGCACCAAGTAGGGAACTGATCCTTTAGCCACACTCTAAAGGCATTTGAGGGCACACCAGGCAGGCACCACTCCCAGGACTCAATGAAGTCACAGGTCTTACAGATGTATAACACCAGCCACAAGAGGAAAGGTCATGTGCAGGACCTGAAATTCTCTAAAAGCCACACCTTGAAAATCACCGAGCGGGGCCGGAGTGCTGCACACCTTTAATGGCAACTCTCAGAAGGCAGAGCAGGCAGATCTCTATGCGTTCAAGGTCAGCCTGATCTTTAGAGTGAGTTCCAGGACATCTAACGCTACACAGAGAAACCCTGCCTGAAAACTTAAAAACAAACCAAAACAGGAACAGTGAAGTAGTTGGCAAGGTGTCGTCCAGCCAGTAAAGGGGCAGCCACCACACTGCAGATGTGTGATCCTCGGGGCCAAGATGGTGGAAGGAAGAACAGACACCTGAGTTGTCCTTGGACCTCACGTGCATGCATGCATGCACACATACAACACGCTAAGTGTAAATCTACCATCCCCTGTGTTTAACCAAATCCACCTAAAATATTACCATTGAACAATTCCAATGCAAAGCAAGTACCAGAGATAGTTTTTCACTTTTTAGTTTTCTTGCTTCTTGATTTTTTTTTTTCTTTTCAAGATAGGGTCTCACTGTGTAGCCCTAGCTGTCCTGGAATTCACTTTATGGACCAAGCTGGCCTCAATCTCGCAGCAATCTACCGGTCTCTTGCTTCTGAGTGCTAAGATTAAAGGTATGTGCCATGTAGGCCATTGTGCCCAGATGTTGCTTTCCATTGAGTATTCTCAAAATCCCACAAACAGGACTGACAGTGTGGCTCAGTGGTAGAGCTCCTGCCTAGAATCCCCCAGTGAGGGGCTGGGGGCGTGGCTCAGTGGTAGAGCCCCTGCACAGTATACCAGAGGCTTTGGGTACAGCCTCTAGCATCACGGAAAAGGAGGCAGTTCCTCACATTTAAAGCTCCTGGCACACCTTTATTCCTCTCTAGCCACAATTCAGCTCTCAACAGCCACCTGTGGCCAGTGGCCATTGCAGCATGCCACTGGGCACTGAGAACTCTTGTTTCCCCATCAGCAGTGGTTAACCTGCATATCCCTTGTCATCTGTCACATGTCAAAAGACAGCCAAGTACCCTCAGCTGCCAGGGCTGGGATTGGGAAAACTAGAAGCTAAAGCAATTTTTGTATTTTATGAGGCTGTAGTTGGAATACAGAGAATCACACATGAAAGACCAAAGCTCTACCACCAAGCCATTCTCCCAGCCCCTCACTGGGGGATTCTAGGCAGGGGCTCTACCACTGAGCCACACCCCTCACTGTGGGATTCTAGGCAGGCTCTACCACTGAGCCACACCCCCAGCCCCTCACTGGGGGATTCTAGGCAGGGGCTCTACCACTGAGCCACACCCCCAGCCCCTCACTGGGGGATTCTAGGCAGGGGCTCTACCACTGAGCCACACCCCAGCCCCTCACTGGGGGATTCTAGGCAGGGGCTCTACCACTGACCTACATACACCCCAACTTGTGTTTTTTTTTTTTTACCTTTTTATGCTAGAGTTAATTACATTTATATATTTATGAAAGTTTGTATGAGTCCATGAGTCTACATGCCATGGCACATGTGTGGATGTCAGAAAACAACCTGTAGGAATTGGTTCTCTCCCTCCATCATGCAGGACCTGGGTTTTGAACCCAGGCCTTCTGGCTTGCTGGCGAGTACCTTTACTCACTGAGCCACCTCGCCAGTTTTTGCTTCTGACGAAACGTCTCAGCAACTTGCCCAAGTAAGCTTTAAGACCTTGGTGATGCTTCCTCAGCCGAGATGAAAGGCCTGTGCCACAAGCCCCTACTCGCGGGACAATTACTAAAATATCAACACACCAATCCCAAGTGGTTCCCTGGCCTCGGATGTCTGACAAGGGCACATCCATCTCACCTGACCTCAGCCCAGCACCCACATCTCCATCTACAGAACCAACCACTCCTTTCTGGAAAGTTCTTCCCCACGAACGGCAAGGCTAGAAACGGCCCACATTGGGTACCTAATGCTGGAAAACCATTAAGTTTTACATGACCATGTGAAAGCAAACAAAGATCCTTGCTTTTTAATTTAAGGAAAATGTGATGTAATTTCAATCTGAGAGAAGGTAAAGGCGTCCTCCAGGCTTCACTTTAATTGGATTACGTCGGTGTGGTTTCTAAGTGCTGGCGGCCTCGGATGAAGGTATGGGGATTTTCTTTATTGGAAGTTTAATGGGCCACACTCAGACTATCCATCTCTATCGGCCGCTCCAATCACCTGGGAGATTAAAGCAGAAACCCCGAACTCCAACCTGAAGAACAGAGGGCTGTGCTTCCCTGGTGAAACCCATCCCAAGGAGAAGACACCTCAGGAGCCCAGCAACGGTTCCTGGCACATGCCACAGGCACCTGCTCAAAAATCTCTGGTATGGCTGGCAGGAAAGAACTATCTGAGGTAGGCCAGGTGAGCTGGGCTCCAAATGAGTGGGGCAAGTGGGAGCTAAAGCAGTCACTGGGGTAGAGGGATGGGACACAAGATGCAGAGCATGGAGGGTCTGACTGAACTCCTGCCCCTCGGCTACCCAAGTCCTGGAAGGAAGGGGGAAGGGGTCTCTAGGAAGATGGAGAGTAAGCATGGAGTTCATGTCCACATCCCAGTTCAAATGCAATGTGTCAGGGCTCTGACATCCTAAGCACACCCCCAGCAACCTTTGTGTGTTTCCCAGGGGCCTCCCACACTGGGGCACCCACACCTAACTATAGCTGAGCAGGATGGAGTCACTCTAGAGAGGGAACAGATAGGCAAACACAGCACACACACCCCCCAACCCTGGGCTCCAGGTAAGGTCTCCAGCTCTGGGATGCTCTCGGGAAGTCCTCGAGGGACCCTGTGTCACTTTTACCGTCTACCCACCCCATTTTGGCAACTTTAAGGTCCCACAGCAAAATGGTGCATGGCAGAGTTCAGCCAGGGTCTGTCTGTGCCAGTGGACACTGGCTTCATTGATGTCCTCTGAGGCTTGAAAAACGGCTGATGGCTCAAGACACTGGTCTTCATTCTTCCATTCATTAAGAAAATACCAGAGGACCGTTTGCAGCCATTGCTGGATTGCAGCCACCAGAATGGAATTCAATCCCTTTGTGACTTCTGACTGAAGAACCACAAATGCATTTCTCACATTCAAAGGAAGATCTTCCCCTCTTTCCAAAGAGCTGAAACGGAAGTATGAGGGTCAGTCTACGCCCATTGGAAGAGACGGTGAAGTTCAGGTTGTCCGAGGACACTTCAAGGGCCAGCAGATTGGCAAAGTGGTCCAAGGGTCCAGGAAGAAACATATCATCTACACTGAACGAGTGCAGTGAGAGAAGGCGGATGGCACAACTGTCCATGTGGACCTCCACCCAGCAAGGTGGGTATCACCAGGCTAAAGCTGGACAAGGACCACAAGAAGATCCTGGAGAGGAAAGCCAAGTCCCGACAAGGAGGACTGGAGTCGGGCAATAGAAGAAATGATGGAGAAGAACTAGAAGCATTCTATACAGGACTTTCATCAAAGACTGCTTAAGAACAAAGAAAGGAAAATACCAGAGGAGCCCCTATTGTGTGTGAGGCACTCCTCTGGCGCCTTGGGTCCACAGTGGCAGAGAAATGATCTCCCTGAACCTCCAGACCTCAAGGTCCTCCACCTTAGACATCAGGAAGCAGAACTGCACCTGACCACAGCACTCAGGACCGACTATGAGAACAAAGGCAGAGACCCGGAAGGAGGGAGCCAGTTTGTTTTTTTGTTTTTTTTTTTCCGGAGCTGGGGACCGAACCCAGGGCCTTGCGCTTGCTAGGCGAGCGCTCTACCACTGAGCTAAATCCCCAACCCAAGGAGCCAGTTTTGAGCCGGCAAGCATGTGCAGTGCGGCCCGCCCCTGACCCCAGTCACAGGAGCCAGGCTGTAGGTAGGAGAGGAAGTGAGAAGCCCTGCGTGGAGGTAAAGCCCTGTGAAGACAGGGTCATTCCCCCTGTGCCCGGACATAGTGTGCCACTCTATACCCCCAGCTCTACCTCCCTGTCCCCTTCTTTCTACTACAGACACTAAAGCCCAGAGCCAGTCCTTCCCACCTGCTCCCCAAAGCCCAGACCGTCTTCCAGAGGCCTCTGGTCAAGGCCAATGTCCACACGAGTGTAGGGAGCACAGCTCCTCCCTTAAGCACTCCCAACTCCATACAGGAACAGGAAGGATGCCACATAGGCTGGGGCAGATCCGGGCCATCCTATAGCTTATCGAGGACCAAGCACTGCTGGTAGTTCCACAGCTACATCTGGGGAGAGCAGCCCAAATAACAGGTGGAGGACCAGTGTCCCGGCCCCTCTTCCATACACAGAACCTGCTAGGTAACCATCTCTGGGAATGAAGGCACCACCACCACCACCAGCACCACTACCACCACCACCACCATGACACAGCCCAGGAGCTCAGAGAGTCATCTGCCTCTGGGTTCCAGGCTCCAATGTGCAGCTGACCTGCTGTGTGACCTCCAGGAACTGCAGAGCCTCTCTGAGCCTCTAAGATCAGTAATAATCTGTAAAGCTGTTCCTGGTACCTCCTGGCAGCCCTAGCTCTGTTGTGTGACAGTCTGCCTCCCTTGGTGACCAAGAGGCTGAACTGCAAAAGGTATCTGGACGGTTTAAGACTAGGGAAGGGGGGGCTAGAGATGGCTCAGTGGTTAAGAGCACTGACTGCTCTTCCAGAGGTCCTGAGTTCAAATCCCAGCAACCACATGGTGGCTCACAACCACCTGTAATGAGATCTGATGCCGTCTTCTGGTGTGTCTGAACAGCTACAGTGTACTTATATATAATAAATAAATAGGGGTTGGGGATTTGGCTCAGTGGTAGAGCGTTTGCCTAGGAAGCACAAGGCCCTGGGTTCGGTCCCCAGCTCCAAAAAAAAGAATTAAAAAAATAAATAAATAAATAAATAAATAAATAAATAAATAAATAAATAAATAAATCTTTAAAAAAGAAAAGATACTTTGGGGTTGGGGATTTAGCTCAGTGGTAGAGCCCTTGCCTAGCAAGGGCAAGGCCCTGGGTTCGGTCCTCAGCTCCCGGGGGGGGGGGGGAGCTAGGTTGGCCCAGGCCCCTCTAAGCCTTCCTTGTGTTCTTTTTTTTTTTTTTTTGGTTCTTTTTTTTTGAGCTGGGGACCAACCCAGGGCCTTGCGCTTCCTAGGTAAAGCGCTCTACCGCTGAGCTAAATCCCAGCCCCTTCCTTGTGTTCTTAATACATGAGAGGTCCTGGAGTTCCAAGGCCACACTGCTTAGGGTCACCACCTCTTCAAAGGAATATGAGGAGGAACGGGTTTATTTGGCTGACATCCCCACATCCATAGTCCATCATTGAAGTCCAGACAGGAACTCGAGCAGGGCAGGAACCTGGGGGCAGGAGCTGACGCAGAGGCCATGGAGCGGTGCTGCTTACTGGCTAGCATCCCCATGGCTCGCTCAAACAGCTTTCCTATAGAACGCAGGACCACCATCTGAGGGGTAGCACCCCCCACCCCCGCCCAATCAATCACTAAGAATAGGCCCTACAGCCAGCTAGTGGTGGCATGTACCTTTAATTTTAGCATTTGGGATGTGAAGGCCGACGAATCTCTTGAGTTTGAGGCCAGCCTGGTCTACAGAGTAAATTCCAGAAACAGCCAGGACCACACAGAGAAACCTCGGTCTTAAAAGAACAAAGGAGGGCTGGAGAGATGGCTCAGCGGTTAAGAGCACCCGACTACTCTTCCAGAGGTCCTGAGTTCAATTCCCAGCAACCACATGGTGGCTCACAACCATCTGTAATGGGATCCGATGCCCTCTTCTGGTGTATCTGAAGACAGCTACAGTGTACTTATATATAATAAATGAATAAATCTTTAAAAAAATGCTTTAAAAAAAAACAAAGGAACAAAACAAAACATGAAAGAAAGGCAGGAAGGGAGGGACGGAGGGTTGGACGGAGGAGAGGCGTGAACCTTACAGGCTTGCTTACGGCCAGATCTCATGGAGGCTTTTTTAAACTTCTCTTTTCTGTGGAGATTTCCAGACAGTTTGTCTGTGTAGCTCTGGCTACCCTGTAACTTACTCTGCAGACCAGGCAACTTTAAAACTCAGAGATCTACCTGCTTTTGCTTCCCAAGTGCTGGGATTAAAGGTGTGCACCACCGTGCCGGGCATGGGGGCATTTTCTCAGTTGAGGTTCCTCCTCTCAGGCGACTAACTCGGATCAAGCTTGGACCACAAAACTATCTAGCACAACGGACCAGCTTGACACACAAACACATCACGGTTAAGCCGCAACCTTTCCTCTCTGGCTCATTCCCCAAACCACACATTAATAGAAACATTGGGAAGTACAGCCCCCATCAGATCAAAGTAAAACCAAACTCCAACAGCACAGATAACTCAATGTCTAATATCTAGAATTGGCTCACTCTCTTCTGGGTTCCTCCAAAGGGCTTGGGTCACTTCTCCAGCTCCACCCGTCTACAGCACACACAGCTTGTCCTCTAGGTTCGGACCAAGCTGCACTCCATGGCCGCTGCATTTCTTGGTGGTCATCCCAAAGCGCTGGATCTCTGCTGCAACTGGGCTGCACCGTCGCCAACAGCCTCTCACGGGCTCTTCTCATAGTGCCAAGCCTCAACTTCTTTGCATGACCCCTTCAGTCCTGGGCCATCAACTGCCACCAAGGCTGAACCTTCCCCAATGGCCTCTCTTGGCATCTCACAGCACCAAGCCTCAGCTGCTCTCCAGGACCCCTTCTTGCCTTTAAAACCAGTACCCCCTGGGTGACTCTTACACATGACCAAGTTTAGCACCTGGTACAATCTTGACTGCCCACGGAACACAACCAGCTTCTCTGTGTTGACTCTGAGGAAACTCTCCCCAGATTCCACCTCCGTGCTGCTGGCCTCTTACTAATCAGAGCTAATTCTTCAGCCCCAGATGATCAGCATCCACCATCCCAGTAGCACAAAGGTGTTACTTTAGTGTTTCTGTTGGTTTGTAAATCACAGCTGATTCTTCAGCCCCAGCTGACCAGAACCAGGGACTCTTAACCCAAGATGGCAACTGTCTCTGATAGTCATTAAGGGTCTCCCAGACTTCCCTCGGAGATTTCACAAGCCAGACACCCATTGCCTGCACTGCTCTTAACATTCTCTTCCAAGCTCCCAAAGAACAGCTCACTGAGATCCCAACAACACTCAATGGCTTTTCCAGCCTAAGGTTCCAAAGTCCTTAAACAATCCTCCCCCAAATCCATGGTCTTGTCTGTCACAGCCCTCCTGGTACAGGAGACCCAGTTAGGGTTATCATTGCTGTGACGAAACACCATGACCAAAGCGACTTGAGGAGAAAAGGGTTTATTTTGCTTCCACATCACTATTCATCACTGAAGGAAGTCAGGACAGGAACTCAAAGAGGGCAGGAACCTGGAGGCAGGAGCTGATGCAGAGGCCATGGCGGGATGCTGCTTACTGGTTTGCTCAGCCTGCTTTCTGATAGAACCCAGGACTATCAGCTGGGGTATGGCTCCACCCACAGTAGGATGCTGATCCTGCCGATCACTAATCAAGAAAACGCCTCAAGGCTGAGTGGTGGTGAATACCTTTAAGCACTCAGGAGGCAAAGGTAAGAGAATCTGAATTCCAGACCAGCCTGGTCTACAGAGTGAGTTCCAGGACAGCCAGGGCCACGCAGAGAAACCTTGTCTCAAAAAAAAAAAAAAAAACCAACAACAAAAAAAAAGAAAAAGAAAACGCCCTACAGACTTGCCTATATCCCGTCTTATGGAGGCATTTTCTTGATTGAGGTTCCCTCTTCTCAGATGACTGTAGCTTGTGATTGGTTGACATAAGACTAACCAGCACACTGCCACATGCCGCCATTTTGCTACTGGCCTAGCTCTGCCTATCTGTGGCATGGCTCCCCGCAAGCCTCTCTTACCCAATTGGTCTCTCGAGCTTGCAGAGCACAGCCCAGCGTCGAGAAGACACACCCTCGAGACCACCCACACACTCATCAAACCCATCAACTCTAGGCGTCTTCCGCCTCAGGCCTACAGGTCACCCATGTCCAAGGTACAGACAAGGCCATGGGGGCAGTTACTAAAGCGCCCCCTCTGTCCTCCTTTCTGAATGCACAGCCGGGAAGCAATCAACATGCCAGAGAGGATGGTGATTAGTTTCAGTTGTCAACTGGACACAGCCTAGAGTCACCGGGGAAGAGTCTCAGTGAGGAACTGTTGTAGATGAGGTTGGTCTACAGGTATGTCTTGATTGCCTCAATCGAAGTGGAAAGACCCAGACTGAGAGTGGGTGGCACCATCCCTGGGTTGGGACCTGAATTATCTAAAAGTAAAAAGGGAAACTGAGCCAGGCAGTGGTGGCGCACACCTTTATAATCCCAGCACTCTGGAGGCAGAGGCAGGGGGAATCTCCAAATTCAAGGCTAGCCTGGTCTACAGAGTGAGTTCCAGGACAGCCAGGGCTACACAGAGAGACCCTGTTTCGAACAGCCCCCCCCTTCCCCCGCCCCAAAATAAAAGACTGAGCACCAAGTGTGCACACACGCATTTGTCTGTTTTTGACTGTGGGTGTGATGTGACCTCCCCTCAGTGACACACTCTAACTTGGAGCAGGGAGCTTAAAACAAACTCTTCCCCCTTTAGCTGCCCTGTTAGGATATTTTATGATGGTGACAGAGAAGCAGCTAGAACAAAAAATGAGTGCCCACCCAAAGCACCTGGCATACACCCAGGGCTGGTACACAGGCGCCCAGCCGCTGGCACAGTGATATACACAGGCAAATGAGGGAAGGTCAATGTCTTTATTGAGGTTACAAGGACCCAGAGTGGGAGGCATGGGCCCTGGTACCCTCGAGGGTACCTTCTAGAGTCACAGCACCAGTCTCTTCCTGAGAAGGGCCAGGGCCCTTGTGCCAGCCATGTGCAGCTCATGTCTGTCCACTTTTGCTCTTCGAGGACCAGATCTTGGACAAGAAGGACTTGGACTTCTTTCTCTGGAGGCCTGAAGGGAGGACAAAGCCATGAAGTTCCCAGTAAGGCTCCTATACATGTGTCCTTCCCACAGGAGGCCCACCACCCCCCCAAGCTGGGAGGACCCCCATTGTGCCCCATAATTACCCAGATTCTGGATCATACTCTCCAGCATTTGGTCCTCCTCCTGTTCCCTGGAAGGGGAACAGGGTCACTGTAAGGGATGTGGGCCCTGGAGAGCTACAGAGAACATGTGTTCTCTCCATATATACACCTGAACACCAGCGTCAGCCCCTCTTGCCCCGGGGTTACTTCCCTTCATGGGACTCCACTCTTTCCTCCATCCCCAGGCAGGTCAATGCTCTCCCTAGCCTCACTTCCATGCTCTCACTCAACAGTGACCTGGGGATAACAGGCGACCTGGTCTGATGCTGGCTAAAACGCTGTTGAGGTCACACAGAGTTTGGCTTGAGGTCAGCCTTGGGCTGACACTGTGTGGCCTGGACATTGGGTCTCGGTTGACCCAACAGCACCAAACAAGCCAAGCATAATAATCTCACATTCATTTCCCTCTTAGATATGAACCCCTAACTGGCTCAGGCCCTGCCACATCCAAGACCATGGAAGGATCTGAAACCACCAGAAAACACTCAGCTAGACGTATTTGGTTAAAATTAAGTACTAAGCCGGGCTTGATGGTGTAGACCTGTCATACTTGAAAGTCTGGGGCAGGACGATTGATTTCAAAGCCTACCTGGGCCAAAGAGTGAGTTCAAGGCCAGCCTGGGCAACTTAGTAAGACCATGTCTCAAAATAAAGTAAGAACAGTACTGGTATTATGACACAACACTAGAATCCCCCAGTGAGGGGCTGGGGGCGTGGCTCAGTGGTAGAGCCCCTGCCTAGAATCCCCCAGTGAGGGGTTGGGGTATGGCTCAGTGGTAGAGCCCCTGCCTAGAATCCCCCAGTGAGGGGCTGGGGTATGGCTCAGTGGTAGAGCCCCTGCCTAGAATCCCCCAGTGAGGGGCTGGGGGCGTGGCTCAGTGGTAGAGCCCCTGCCTAGAATCCCCCAGTGAGGGGCTGGGGTGTGGCTTAGTGGGAGAGCCCCTGCCCAGATTCCCCCAGTGAGGGGCTGGGGTGTGGCTCAGTCATAGAGCCCCTGCCTAGAATCCCCCAGTGAGGTGTTAGGGAGCAGGGGCAGAGCACTTGTGTAGTATTCATGAGGGTAAGTTTAATTCCCAGCAACACGCACAAAAGATAATTTGTCACTAGAACCACTACTGTGGAACTGTTGATACACAGAGAAGAAAACACTCAGCAGAAGGGGATACCAGCCTATAGTCCATCTAAGAGGGAGAGCTACAAGCACAAGGCCAGGCTGCTTGGGAACACTCTGGTCAGCTACTGTTCTCACTCTCTAGGAAACGTGACTTATGTATAAATGAAGTTTTAGGGGCCAGGGAGATGGCTCAGCAGTTAAGGGTGCTTACTCCTCTTGCAGAGGGCCCACATTCAGTCCCACAGGGCAGCTCACAACCGCCTGTAACTATAGTTCCAGGGAGATCTGATGCCCCCTTCTGGCCTTCACAAGCAGTTCTGTGCACATAAACCCTTGCAGAAACTTAAGTATGCATATAAAAATAGTCAATAAACACATCTTTTATTTTAAAAAGACTTTTAGGCTCAAAGTTCAGTTTCCCAGGCTAAAGATTGCAGTCTATTAGCCATTTGTGGCCATCACACTGAATGACGGGCCATTTCCTTCATGAGCTGTGCTGGGCAGTGTTGTAAAAAGAAGCCCCATGGGAGGTCTAGCTTCCCCAACCCCGAGTCCCCTTGGGTAACACACCCTGGGTTTCACTAAGTAATGGACAGCTTGACAGCTGGGAGCAGTTCTCACCCGAGTCTAACCCCCCCCCCCCGCCTCAGTCCCTTGTCCCTCACCGGAGCCGATCCTCATCCAGGATGTCAACGATGTCACTTCGGTCATTCACGGTATTCACATATTGGTTCAGCAGCTCCTGCTCCCGCTTGCGGTCCTGAG
This sequence comes from Rattus rattus, assembly GCF_011064425.1. Taxonomy (NCBI): domain Eukaryota; kingdom Metazoa; phylum Chordata; class Mammalia; order Rodentia; family Muridae; genus Rattus; species Rattus rattus. The sequence goes on along the minus strand of NC_046169.1, from coordinate 13,480,553 downwards.
GGGACTTCAGACCCTCTGTGGAGACAGCCTGCTGTTAGAAGACGCTCCATTCTATTCAGGGACAGAAAAGCACCAATGCCTGTGTTGCTCTCCTCCATTGGACTGATCTCCTCCATTGGACTGCTTACAAAGTGGACCAGATCAATAAGTGGGCCCCCTAGTATGGGGCCTGTAGTCTCTCTCTGCATCTTTACTGTGAAAGGCTGAGGCAGGGGTCCATCAGCCAGGAGGATGTGGTGGGAAGGCTGCTCCTATTACTGAAAGTGCCCCAGGCTTCCTGGGGCCAGACACGTACCTGGCTTCTCCATCAGTCTACGCAGCTCACCCTGGAGGTCTAGCTGCCGCTCCTCCAGGCACTGGTCCTTGGACCTGCAGGATACACATGTCTGAGGCTCAGCCTGACCAGGATGTTCCCAACCACATCCACCGGTGGTCAAGGCAGGCACCACAAGGCTTGGGCATCTCACTTGTACATGAGTTCCGATTCACGCCTCAGCAGCAACTGCTTCTCGTGAATAAGCCGGAACCAGTCCACCATGAGGCCATCCTCAGAAGCATCTATGGAAAGATACGATTGGGGTAAGGAAGGGCACAGAGTCCCTGGTACCCACACTGGTACTGAAGGGCAAGCCTGGAATAGTATGAAAGCTAGCTGGAGGTACCCAGGGGAGCCTGCAGCCAACCTGTCTGCAGCTACTCTGGGATGGAACCAGCCTGTACCAGTAAGGTGCATGATCATTCAACAACCAGCAAGGGATGGCCAATCAATGTGGCCATGGCCATTCAGTATGGGTAAGACAAGCCTATGGGAATATGACCTGCCAATAGGGGTGTGGCCAGCTCGTGGGTGTGGCCAGCTAGAGGGTATAGTCAGTCCATGAAGGCGTGGCCAGCCATTGGAGGTGTGGCCAGATAGTAGAGGTATGGCCAGCCATTTAGAGTTATGGAAAGCTGATGTGTGGCCATCAATGGCACATGGCCACTGGTAGGGGCATGCCCCAAGCTGCTCACCTCCCTCAGCTGCCCGCAGCTGCTTCTCCAACTCAACACCCCTGAGCTCCAGGGCGTCCAGTTGACTCTCAATGTCCTGCAGCTGTCTCTGCAGCTCTTCCTGGGAGATATAGTTGGGGTGGAGCTGGGGGACCAATGAACAGTGAGCACACGCTGAGGACCAAGGCCCAGCCACCCCCTGATGCCCAGCTCACTCACCCTGACTGGGGAGGTCACAGCCTCGTCAGGTGAAACAAGGTCATTGTCCAGGATTGCAGAGCTCTCTGGAAAACAGACAGAACCTGGATGTGGCTTGGACGTGGCTTGAAGATAGTCCAGGCTGTGAGCCCCAGGTGACATTGCCCCCTCCAAATAGCATGGCACCTCTGGAACTGACCTCTTGTCCCCCAGGTAGCGGCTGTCTTCTCCTTACAGCTCCTGGTCTGATCTTGCTGCTTCTTGAGCTCTGGCTGGAGCCAATCAGCAGAAACATCGAGGGTGGGAGGAACAACTAGTTTCTTGCGTCGTGATGGAGGAGGAGAGGGGGCTGCCAGCACAAAGGTGGGCGGGGGTGAAGACATGAGTCAAGCCCTCTGGCCAGAGCCCGGACACCGAGTGGAGCCAGAGCTCTAAGCCTCTACTCTGTCCCAGGACAGCCAGTGTCACAGTGCCATGTGCCTCCCAAGGTAGGACCCTGTCCTGCCCAGACTGTCCATGTCCAACAGATCCACAAGGCCAGTGCTGCTGACATCACAGTGTGACCTTAGAAGTGGCCCACAGATGGCACATGACCCAATATGTATGTGTTTACAGGCACATCTAAACATGCATGTACATACATGCATCCATGCCTGACACATACATACACATATATTCAGACTATGCCCGAACATGCTTCACACACAAAGTCCTATGCAACACATCTACAGAGCATGCCTTGCACATGTACATTCTATGACTGAACATACATGTGCACACATACAGACCACATCTGAACATGCCTCATACACATACATCCCATGAATACATGTGTGCCCATTTATCCAGTGTGTGACAACACAATTCACATGTACCTTATTATATCTGCACATGCATGTACATATCAATACTCCATATCCAAATAGGTGTGCTTACATAGATCCTGTGTCTGAACATGCATGTACACACATCCCCATAAAAATGTCTCCCATATGACCATATGTATGCACACACATATCTTGTGCCCAAATACATGAATTCACATTAAGCCCTTCCAGGAACACATATACATACACATCCAAACCCTACGTAAGCAACCCCTCTGGCTGAGCGGGACCTCTGCCTGACCCCAGTTGGAGTACATACAAGAACACGCCTAAGTTCCCACAAGCATTACCTGCCAGGCTGGACCCGGAATCAGCCAGGCACGGTGTCCTCTTGTACTGAATGGGAGTTAAAGTGATGTGGATGCTGGAGTCAGAGCTACTGGAGGCTTTCCTGGGAGTGTCCCCTGCCCTCGGCTCTGCCAGGACTGGTTCTTTTTGCTCTGGAGCCCTAGATGGAAGATAAAGTAAGTCCCAGCCCAGATGGGGACAGCCAGGAGTCTGTGTCAAAGCCATATGCCTATGTCCAAAGTCCTCATGGTCTGAAGGAAGCCTCCTGGCCAGCCCTGCATCATCCTGGCCTCTAATTCCAGGACCTCCCTTCTTCCATCCCTGTGGCACAGGGCTGTGGGTCTCCAAAGGCTCCTTGTGGGGCAGGGTTCCTCAGGCTTGAGGGACCAGCTGCACTGACACCCACCCCAAGCCAGACTCATGCGAGCTCCCTGGTGTGACACAGCTGCTGCCCAGCACTCACCATATCCCTTAAGTCATCCCACTGGGATGAGATGTCCCTGTCACCTTGTCTCCATCTCCTGGAGGGTGAAGGGTCCCAGGATACTCAAGCTAGTGTGACCCAACTTTTCCTACAGAAACTGAAAGGTCTAAGTGTATCTGTGCCTTCCGGCCAGAGCTGTGTCAGTTCCCGAGTGTATACTGCCACGCCTGACACTCACTTAATTAGGCACCTGCTGAATACTGGCTCAACTCATCCTACTGTGACCCACGGGCACAGGTGTGGCCCTGCCACTGAGCTCAACCCCTACTCACCTCTTGTCCACAGGCTTCAGCCGGGCCCTCCATCCTTCTGGCCCCTCTTCTTGGCCTTCCTGAGAAGTGGGACCTGGACCTGAGGGTAGGAAACAGATCTAGTAGGTGAGATAGCTTGAGACGTCTCTTTATAGCCAACTGCACCCTTTGACACCCCCCAGAGACAGCCTACCACACAGGACCGAAGTGGGGCTCCTAGCCTGGCTGCTGTGTTGTGTACCCCTGAGGGAATCAATGCCCCATTCTGGGATGATGCCTCAATTTCCAATGGATGTTGACACAGAAGGGAAGCTCTGTGGACGGGCTCCGATGTGCGGTGTGATGAGGAATGACTGGGTGTGACTACTTATCTTTAGTCATGCTTAGCTCACACCTAACAGGAGATCCAACAGGGAACTCGGTCAAAGGGAAAGTTGCACAAAGATACCTAGGTGGTGCATCCTGAGCCCAGCTTCCCCAGGTACCCACAGAAAAGGCAGAGGCATTCAGACCGCGGTGTCCTAGACAGGGCCTTGTTCTGCACGCCAGGACACAGCTAAGGACAGAGGTCATGGTGTGACCCTGGGGACACTGGCCACAGCCACATGGGGCAGCAGATGAAGACCCATAGTGAACTATGGGTCCTGAGAGCTGAGCCACGAAGTGGCAGACACCCAAAACACCTTTCAGAGCAACACGTGTGGAGGAGCAGACCCCTGGGACCCCATCCTATAGCAGGGACCCTTACCCTTTACTTCTGCTTGTGGCCTGGAGACAGCGCTGGTCTTACCAATGCCTGGAGAAATACCCGGGCTCTTTTTGCCAGCCTGGAGTGATACGGATGTCCACGAGGTACTGCCCATACTAAGCGGCGCTGTGGGCTCCATCTTTGGGGTGGGACTAAAGGCCTGAGTGGTTGAATGTGACAGCTTGGCTGAGGGAACTTTTGGTGGCACTTCATTCTTGGGAAGGGTGATCAGGACAGAGGAAGTGGCTGGGGAGGACCTGTCGGGGAAGAGAGTGGGCATGAGGTAAGGGTGAACCCAGGAGTCACCCACACACACAAGAAGCCAGTTTCCAGAGTGACCCCAATGCATGGTGGACAATCTACCCTAGGACATCCGCTTGTGGCCCTTGCATACACTGTTTTATTCTGTCAAAGCTGGAGTCTATTGGGAATAAAGTATCCCCCAAATATATTACGCATGGAGCGCCAGAGCTGAAGCACTGTGGAAGGCCCTGACTAGAGCCACAGGCTGGTCTGCACTCGCCTAGTTCAGTATTAGGTTATTCATAGGCTGAACAGTCTAGCCAGGCACCATCTCTGTGCTACCTGAATTCCCTGAGGTAACACACAGGCAGTTACACAGCACCTAGGCAACATGTGGCACCGCTCCAAGCTCTGCCAAGCCTACTCTGCAGAGCCTTTTACCACAGCCCAGGAGTAGCAGCATGGGCTGGAGAGATGGCTCAGCGGTTAAGAGCACTGACTGCTCTTCCAGAGGTCCTGAGTTCAAATCCCAGCAACCACATGGTGGCTCACAAGCATCTGTAACGAGATCCGATGCCCTCTTCTGGTGTGTCTGAAGACAGTGACAGTGTACTCGGCATATATAAAATGAATAAATAAAATCTTTAAAAAATTAATTAAAAAAAAAAAGAGTAGCAGCATATTCAATCTCCTCCTGACCCTAGGACCAGCTCAGGAGCCTCTGAGCACCGAACGGAAGTGGGTTCAGGTAGTCACAAGCCAGGAATGTCCCATCTGGAAATCAAGGACCAACCCAGGATAGACCCTCTTATCTCCCTAGACAGCTGTACTAGACTGAGTGGGGTACCCAAAAACTCACATCTGCTGGGGAGTCGCTGGAGAACTTGGGATGTGATCTTATTCTTAAAAAGTGGCAGTGGGTTGGGGATTTAGCTCAGTGGTAGAGCGCTTGCCTAGCAAGCACAAGGCCCTGGGTTCGGTCCCCAGCTCCGAAAAAAAGGAGAAAAAAAAAAAAGTGGCGGTGCACGCCTTTAATCCCAAGATTGGGAAGCAGAAGCAGGCAGATCTCTGAGTTAGAGGATAGCCTGGTCTACAGAGTGAGTTCCAGGATAGCCAAGGCTACACATATATAGAAGCCTTGTCTCAAAAAAAAAAAAAAAAAAAAACTCAAAAGTGGTGTGTGGAGGATCAGTAGCTATGACCACATTCTAATGCAGTCACACTAGAGTACAGTGGTCAACATTCAAAACACTAATGTTTAGGAGACCAGGTGTGGCGGTGCACACCTGTAATCCCAGCACTGAGAAGGTGAAGCAGGGGGATTTGGAGTTGGAGGCCATCATGTAAATTAGAGGGCTCAAAAACACCAGGACTGGGCTGGTAATATGGCTCAATGGATAGAAGCGCTTGCCCTGATTGAACCTGACAATCCCCAGAACCCTGGAAGGAAAAATCAACCCCATGAAAATTGTTCTCTAACCTCTCAGCATTGTGACATGTCCTCCCAGCCCCTGCCACATCATAATTTTTTTTTTTTTTTTGTTCCCGGAGTGAGGGACCCGAACCCAGGGTTCAGTGGTTCCTGAGCCCTGCCACTGAGCTAAATCCCCCATCATGAGGGGCCCAGGGGTGTGACTCAGTGGTAGAGCCCCTGCCTAGAATCCCCCAGTGAGGGGCTGGGGGCGTGGCTCAGTGGTAGAGCCCCCTGCCAGGTGTGTGAGATGCCCTCAGTTCCATCTCCAACACTCTACAAAAGAAAAAAAAAAGAAGACAGAAGAAGAGACAGAGAAGTAGAGTCCACGCAACAATGGAGTCAGAGATAGAGGGAGGTGGCCTCCAATCAAGGGATGCCAGGAACCTGAGGATGTTGGAGGGAGTGAAAGGCCAGGTGGAGCGTGTGGCCTGCCACAGAACATTCCTACCACTGAAGGTCTCCTGCGAGGGGTGAGTGTTCCCCTTCCCTCTGCACCGTGTGGTCAGTGTGCCAGGCACAAAGAACACTCAGGACTCGGCTCCATTCACACAAGTCATCCAAGGCAGAGAGCCAGGCAGTGTGGCTCCCCACTCTTTCCCTGTCCACAAGACAAGCATAAGGGTTCTGGAGCACCAGTCTAGTGTGGGCCGCCTGCAGCCACCAATGTCTGTAAGGCCACCAGGCCCTCCTTGCCTTTCCTGCCTCTATCCTGTCTCACAGAGGGACAGACTTCTCCATGTCCTGGAGAACATGTCACAGCTACAGCCCGCATCCCTCCCACCTACCTGCTTGGAGCCTGGGAACCAGCTCCAGTCAGCCCCGGCAGGGCCTTCCTAAGGACACTTAGTGCTTGTTCCCGGCTGCTCTCCTGGGCAGGGTTATCCACGACACCAGAGACTTTGCTAGCAGAGGTATTCACCATAACATGGCCCCTACCAGTGGGGACAGTCACCACAGTGGAGGCCTTGCTGGTGGGGGCAGTCACCACAGTGGAGGCCTTGCTGGTGGAGGCAGTCACCACAGTGGAGGCCTTGCTGGTGGGGGCAGTCACCACAGTGGAGGTCTTGCTGGTGGGGGCAGTCACAACAGTGGGGGCCTTGCTTGTGGGGACAGTCACCACAGTGGACCCTCTGCCGGTGGAGGCAGTCACCACAGTGGAGGCCTTACTGGTGGGGGCAGTCACCACAGTGGGGGCCTTGCTGGTGGGGGCAGTCACCACAGTGGTAGAGGGGACCTTGCTGGTAGAGGTATTCACCAGAGGGGAAACCTTGCCACTGGGGGCAGTCACCACAGTGGGGACCCTGCTGGCGGGACTGCTGCTGCTGCTGGCTGGGGCTGGAGAAAGGTTGTGGAAAAATTTCTCTCGGGCCTGCTGCGTCCTAGAGGATGAGGAGGTCCAGGCTGGGGTGGGCGCTGTGCTTGAAGAGTCTGTGCTGGAGTTGAGTTGAGTCTTAACACCTTTTGAAGTTGCTTGGCCTTGGGGCACAGATAGATTAGCGCCTAGAGCACTTGGGGATACAACAGGGCGGGAGCTGGAGGTCCCTGTGCTGCTCTGGGCAGATGATGACCATCCCACTGGGGAGCTGTTAGTCACATGGGTGGTCGCTTTGCTATTCACAGAAGTAGTAGTCACCGTGCTCATAGGTAGCCTGGGCCCTGCAGGGCTCCCCACATGGACGCGGGAGGTAGCTGGCGGCGTAAGTTCAGTCTGGACAAAACCTTTGGCAGCTCTGTTGCCTCCGGCGTGCTCCCAGGCTGCTGTCCTGGCCTTCAGTGGTGTCGCCTCTCCATTTGCCTCCAGAACCTTCTGTGAGACTCCGATTGGCCTGGTGTCTGCGATGCCACCTCCTGGCTGCCTGGAGGCCGGGTTTGACAACTTGGGGCTCACAGAGGTGGCTTCTGAGCTGTGGTGAGTGCACACAAAGACGCCGGGCTCTCCCGTGGCGCGGTAGGCCCCGGAATGCAGCGTGCTGGAACACTGTTTACATCTGCGGGAGGAAGCCACGGAGACTCAGAGCCCAAGCTCTCGCTCAGTCATTCATTCACCTCCTCAACTCATTCATGTCTGCCAAAGCACACACGGCCATACTCCGTTCATCCAGCAAAACGTTCCTTAGTGATTTTAATCATTGTGGGTTGCAGCCTCCACTGGTACGCTTGCCAGGGGCGTGCACGCCACAGAAAGTGCTCAAACATGTCGCCACCTGTGTGCATACATACAGACCACAGTGCACCCCCACTTTCAGGAGTCCAACTGCCACCATGCTCATAGAAGATGGACGTAGGATTCACTCCTTGTCCCCTAAATCCAGAAGATTCTTGGAGACAGGAAGATTATTAAAGGTCACAGAGTTAAAAAGAAAAAGAATCCAGTCAGTGAGTCTAGAGGGACATCCCCAAGGGGACATTAAAAGAGAATATTAGGGTTCAACTGTTCTGTCACCGATGGAAGGCAGATAGGCGGACCATGGGAGCCAGGGGAGGTGTGTGAGCAGGAAGGCGTGCGAGCAGGAAGGGTACACCCTGATATGCAGCAGGAAACCATACCTGAAGCAGCTTCGGTGGTAGAGGCGTCCGTCAGCCAGGTGCCGCTGCACGAGGTGAACGTGCTTGCCACAGACCCCGCAGATGCTGCTGACAGAGCTTCCCGCAGTCCCCGGAGCCTGCAGGGAGGTGTCAGGGGCCACTGAGAGGCAGATGACATTTCCAGCCTCCCACCTCAGCCCAGAGGTGGCCAGTAGATCCCACTTTATAGGCTGGAGAATTGAGGCCCTTGGAGAGCTACCAGCTAGGGCATGGGTATGGCTACACGCTTAGGACCTCCAAACTGGCCTTGTTGGAGAGCAAGAGACTGGATTCTGGAGATGCTGGGGACTCATTGTGGGGCTAGAGACAAACCTTATACTTTATGACACCCCACCAGCCTCTGGGATCAGACCAGTTAGTTCCCTCTACATCCTGACCTGCCTTGCTCTGGCTTCATGGAACCTGTAGTAACTACTAAGGGACAGTAGGGGGCACTCAAGCGCAGCACTGCAGGGCTGACCAGGGAAGAAAGATCCAACCCAATGTCCCTTCCCAACCGGGAAAGAGGACAACAATCTAATAAATCAGCCAGGAAAGGTCTAGAGTTCTAGCTCCATTCCACCTGGATGACTTCCTGGGCCTCAGTTTACCCATCTGTATTATAGGAATCACAACTCTTACCACATAGATATGCTGGATACAGAGCTTGGGGAAGGGTTCTGCACCCTAAGAGAAAAGCCCACACAGCCCTATAATGCCCACTCAATTAAGACATGCTTACGGCCTTTGGGGATGGTCTCTCTGAGCCACCTTCATTCCTCTGAACCACGGGGTTTGTCCTAGCTGGGGACAACGGTAACCTCTGGGTTGGAACAGGCGAGGACAACTTGGCAGGCTGAGACGGGACCTTCTTCTTTCCAGAAAGTTCTTCAGTCGAGTCTGATGAGGGTCTCTTCATGCCAGCCATGCCTCCAACTGGCACAAGACATAGGAAGCAGGGGTCAGGCCAGTCCCACTCAGGGCTCATACCCTCAAAGAGGTCCCTGTGCTCATAGTGAAAGACTTGGGCCTCCGAGGACAGCTGGTGGATGCAGAACTGGAGAAGGGCAACCCCAGGGCACATTCTTCCCAGAAAACCCTGGCCTGACCTGCGTCTCACCCCCTCTCCTAGCTGACAACCCCATCTAGGGTCATGGAAAGGGACTTTTCTGTTTCCAAACCACTAGTCGGGGCTGGCCCTCGGCCCGGGGGGATTCCGGAGATTTCTAAAGCTGTAAGAGGAATGTTATACAGGAAGCCAGGCAGCTCCCCACTCACAGGACTAGGTGAAGACCTGGTTTGTCTGCCCTACCCTGGCCATCCCTGCCTGGGCCACACAGTTTCCATGGCCACAGTAAACCAGGCACTGCACAGCCTCAGCCAGCTACGCCCTTGGGAGCTGAGAAGGGCAAAGAAGGTAGAAAGACTGGGACAAGATATATCTGTGCATCTAGAGGCACAGAGTGGGCACAAGTCTGGCTGGGTGTTCCTTGGCAGGTCTAGGTTGGGGAATAAGGGAGCCGGGGTCTCCTTGGTAACAGATACATCTCCAGGGACCCACACGTGTGTTCTCAGAAAGGTACCTCCCTGCATCACTACCCTTCCTAGGCGCAGTGCTCAGTCATGATTAAGGATAGGCCTGGAGACCAAGCAGGGCCACTGCAGTGTGGGCTGGCAGCCCTGACTGTATCGGGAGGCCTGGTCATGCCCCTTGGCAATAGAGGGCCCGTCTGGATGGGGACTCACTTGGGGACCGGCCGTGGAAGTAGTTGTAATACTGTGACACATAGGTGAGGATGCTCAGCCGGTCTGGAATCTTCAAGGCAACCATGTCCTCAGCGTCCAGCAGGGCTGGGATGCCCAGCTGTTCCTCAGCCACTTGGAAGGCCTGGATAGGGGTTTAAATCAGTGGATAGTAGAAAGAACTACTGCTGGGTCATCAGCCCCCCGAAGAGAGGGCAACGAAGCCTGGACTTCAAGTCCAAGGACTCTTGACTGAAGAGATGGGGGCTAGGGACATGGCTCATCGGTAGAGCCTCTGCCTAGAATCCCCCAGTGAGGGGCTGGGGGTGTGGTTCAGTGGTAGAGCCCCTGCCTAGAATCCCCCAGTGAGGGGCTGGGGGTGTGGTTCAGTGGTAGAGCCTCTGCCTAGAATCCCCCAGGGAGGGGCTGGGGTGTGGCTCAGTGGTAGAGCCCCTGCCTAGAATCCCCAGTGAGGGGCGGGGGGCGTGGCTCAGTGGTAGAGCCCCTGCCTAGAATCCCCCAGTGAGGGGCGGGGGGCGTGGCTCAGTGGTAGAGCCCCTGCCTAGAATCCCCCAGTGAGGGGCCGGGGGCGTGGCTCAGTGGTAGAGCCCCTGCCTAGAATCCCCCAGTGAGGGGCTGGGGGTGTGGTTCAGTGGTAGAGCACCTGCCTAGAATCCCCCAGTGAGGGGCTGGGTGTGGCTCGGTGGTAAAACACCTGCCTAGTATCTGTGAGGCCCAGAATTCAAGTCTCAGTACTGTAAAACAAAATACATAAAAACCTTTTTTAAGAAAATGTATAGCTCCCTTTAGCCCAGGGCAGAGGCACTGACCCATGGTGACAAGCCACATCCTGGTGACTCCTGTAGTTCCCTTCACTAGGCTCCTCTTCCAGAAGCCTCCATGTAGATGCCAAGTCAGGGTTCTTATTCTGCTCCTACATGTGCAGTCCCCCCTCGGTCCCCAAACCACACTCATAACAAACCTCAGATCCCTTCTGACCCACAGAGAAGGCTCAGGCCCTGGCCACTCCCACTGAAGGCCATGTGTGCCCTCTGTGTGACCTCCTCATCAGACACTCCTTTCTCCTGCAGAGTCTGGGCAGGAGAGCCTCTAAGTCCACACTTCTGGGAATCCAGTTTCACTGACTTAGAGGGAAAGACCAAAGTCCTTTTCCTTCCAATGCTCTGTGCCTGCCTCAGACACTACCCCACTCACCTAGGCCCCTCAACTGCATATCCTGCCCAGCACTCTGTAGCCCCAGGGCCTTTGCCCATGCAGTCAGTCACTCCACCCAGAATGACTTCCTGAGAGCATCCACAGACCTGCCAACAAGGCCTCTGTGCACTCCAGCCTCATCTCCTTAAACACAAATTCCCTCTCTCACGCCCAGTGCTAGCAGAGCAGACTCCTTGCTATCCTGGTCTTGGCCACGCATGGCTGTGAGCTTCTGCAGTGGGGACCCCTTGGATAACCAAGTAGAAGGCTCACTCTACCTGAGGAACTCACTCTTTCGTGCATGTGTATGTGCATGTGCATGCGTGTACACATACATGTCCACATACATGTGGAAGCCAGATTTCAAGGACAGATGTTTCCTTCAATTTCTCTCTACTTTATTTTTTTACGCGCATGGGGAGGCACACACATGTTCAAATGTGTTGGTGTACACGTCATGCAGTGTGTGTGTACTGTGTGCCTATGTGCTCAGAGACCTGAGGTTGGCCCCCTCGTCTTTCTCGAACACTTTCCAGCTTATGTATTGATTCAGATCTCTCAATGGAATCCAGTTAACCAGCCGGCAGTCTGGCTAGCCAGCTTGCTCTTGAGGTCCCGTCTCCAACTCCGGTGCACTGGTATTGCAGGACAGCTGCCCCATTCACGTGGGAGTTACACGGGTGCTGGGGACCTGAACTTAGGTCTTCATGCCTGCTCTACCGGCATCTTGCTCACTGAGCACATCCCCAGGCCTTGGCGCTGGGATTAAAGCTGCCACGCTTGGCCCAGAACTGAGTCTTTCACTGTATTTCATGATAATTAAGTTGCAGAGACTACCCTGCCAGGACAGATGAACCATCTCATGCCAACGGACTCAGTTCTCCCGAGAGATGCCAGTGTCAGGGCCCATGCAGATCCCGTTTGCCTCAGAGTAAGGACATATGTGCATCAATAGGGAGAGTTAGGTTGACAGAGGGAAGGGTCTCACAACGAAAGTACAGATTAGGTCTGAAACCAAGGAGCCAAGGAAGATGGTCTCCCAGGAAACCAGGAAGTGGCCTTGTCCACCCCCAAGACCATAAGGACCCACCCTCCCACAGCCCTCCGGGGCCTTGCTCTGCCCTGGGTGGAGCAGAGAGCCCATCCACAGGCAAGGAGGTTGGCTGCCACTGCAGTGAGGAAGAGAGGGGTCCGCAGGGTCTAGGATCCAAGATCAGAAGTTGCTCTCAGAACACTGGCTGCCCAGCTTAGGCCTGGCAGAGGAGCTATGAACAGGACCCCTGGATAGCTCTGTGGAAGGCTCACTCCACTGATAGGAAATGGTCCTTCAGACATGCAGCGGGTTTGGGGCCAGTGAACGTCAGCTGCTCCACTTACCAGCTTGTTGTTCTCATAAATGTTTTCCTTCCGGAGGGCATTGAAGTTTCTGAAAGATAAAAACTCTATGTCAACAACAACAGCCTCGCGGCGGTGGCCCTCAGGAGGCAGAGGCAGGCGGCTCTGAGTTTGAGACCAGCCTGTCTTATAGGATGACCCAGGCTACACAGAGAAACCCTGTCTCAAGAAGCAAGCAAACAAACAACAACCGAAACAAAAAACAAACAACAAGAACAACCAACCAAAAAACCACTTGTGTCAAGCCAGGTGTGACAGTGCCCCATTAATCCCAGCCCTCAGAAGACAGAGGCAGGAGGATCTCTGTGAGTTCAAGGTCAGCCTGGTCTACATATCAAGTATCAGTACAGGGAGGTTTGTGTAGGGAGACATTGTCTCAACAAACCAAAAGACTTATTTCCAAAGCCACTCAACTCTAAGGAAATGGGATCTCAGGGCCATCTTGTCCAAAAGGGGAAACTAAGGCTAGGAGGGCAGCTATGAATTCAATAGGTGTTGAGCAAATATAAGGTGGGCAGGTCTTGACCTGTGGCCTGCTATGACCATAATGATACCCCCGCCTGGGCACTGGTGACCCACAGTGAGTCCCTGGCTCAGCCCTCACTTCCAGCCCCTAAGGAGGCTGATCCCTTGGCTGGCATTCCTGCCCCCATCAGAGGTAGCTGCAGACTAATCCAGAGAGGTACAGCCACCGGCCCAAGGTGGTCCAGCCAAGACACAGCTCAGAATAGACCCCTTTCAATGGAAAAAGGACAATGTGGTGTGAACACGAGAGACCCTGAGGCAGGGAACAAAGCTGACATACAGAGGGTTGGAATGCCCCAGGACTGCCCATATTTCAATTCGGTCACCGCTTATATTTTCACAGCACCTCCTGCAGAGGGTGCTGTTCTGACCAGCTCAGGAGCACATACTTCTAGATGCTCACAGGTCCTGTGGGCTGGACACTGTGATCGCAAAGAGGCTTCGGGCCACAGGAAAGACACTTGGCAGGAGGCAGGGCCAACCATTCCGTCTTTCATTCGTGGAAGAAAAGGTGTTACTTGGTGTTCCCCAGGTACCCTCACTGGTCCCTGGGAGAGCTTCAGAAATGAGTCCATATGTGACCATGAGGTCCTAGCAAGTACCCAAGGTGGGACCCCAAGCAGCCTGGACAGTAGAATTTTATTGGAATGGCCAAGGATGCCACCCACTCAGTACTCATTGGGCTCCAGACTCCATGATCATGCCATAACATGCCCTGACATGCCCCAACATGACACACCATGAAAGCTGCCTTGCCCGAGCCCTGTGTGGACAAGAGAGGTCAGCCAGAGCCTGCTGGCATCCCAGGGGAAGCTGGTTAGAGGGCGACTGTCCACCCATCCACTTGCGGTCTGTGGGTCCCAGGAGACAGCTGCTGCCACTTGAGTGACCTACATTGTTGGGGAAGCTTCCTGGCACAGAGGAAGGGTCTCTGACTGGACGCCGTGTCCTGTTTCTTAGAGTCTGCCTCTGGCAGGCCACTTCCCTTGGGACCCCAGTTTCCCTGGCTGTGAGGAGAGCACAGCTTCTCAGCCCGAATCCTTTGTCTTTTCTACTTCTTTCTACTTAAAATGTGTATTGCATTGTAGGTATTTAGCCAGTGTGCTTGTGAGTGAACAGGCCTTGGTGTTCCATGCATATGTGTGGAGGTTGGAGTACTGTAGGTTCCCATCTACTTCTGTGTGGATCCTGACTGAACTCCGGTCATCAGGCTTGGCAGCAAGCTCCTTTGTCTATTGAGTCAGCCCAAGCGTGCCCACCCCCGCCACCATTCCCTTTTTTTGGTGGCAGCGCTGGGAATTGAATTTAGTTTAGGCCTTCATACATGCTAGGTAAGCATGTTACTACTGAGCTATATTCTCGGCCTTCTGTGTACGTGTGTGCATATTTATTTGTGCATGTGGAGGTCAGAGGTCAGTATCAAATGTCTTATTCAATCCCCTCCACCATACTTTTTGAGACGCTCTCAGGAGCGCTCCTGGAGCTCGCTGATTCAGCTGGGAGGGCCAGTCAGGGGGCCCCAGAGGTCCTCCAGTCTCCGACCACCACCCCAGCACTGACATTACAGAGGCCTCTACACCTGCCCTTGTCCGTGGCCTCTGGGCCCCGAACTCAGGTCCTCACGCACGCACAGCAAATGCTTTACCACCTGAGCTATCTCTTCAGTCGCTCCTCCCTTTCCCCTTCCTTCTCCTCTCCTTCTCCCCCTCCCTCCTTCCCTGAGGTGTGGGGATAGAATTTAGGCTCTCATCCATGCTAAAAACACCTGGTACCACTGGGCCCCATCCCAGCCCCAAATTTAAGTTTTATTCAGGACACTGCTCGGCCAAATGGGACAGCCATGTCCCCAGGACACAGGCATGTCTCAAAGAGCAAAGAGGAAAAGTTTTGGGTGTCTACGGGCCTTGCCCAGTTCTATGTCATGAGGACTCTCAGAAGCCTAGGCTGTAAGCCCATTTTATAGACCAACTAAAATGAGACCGATCGGTCCTGCCACACGGGGTGAGGGAGGGGTTATAGTGTGCCCCCTCCCTCCTTACAAAAAAACTCCCCTTCAGCTCTCAAGCCAGCCAGCCAGCTGCCAGCTGCCCGGCCCTTCAGGAAACTCTCAGCACTTCCGGCCAGGACCACCTCCAATAACACATCCCAGATGCCAAGACCACCCGCACGGCAAGAGGGAAGCCAACAACTGACAAATGGCAGCCCCGTTAGCGTGGGTAGCCACACCATGCACCTATGTGGGCGCCATCCACCTGAGCCCGTCCCCAGACGCAGGGTGTTCTTGGACTGAACAGCCATGTGAGTGCACCCAAGAGTCCTCCAGCCACACTGGTCCCTCCCATCCCCCACCCACTTTGAAAGCACAAGCCCTTCTCCGGAGACCAGGGTCACTGACCTAAATGGCTACTGCTAGGAGGCTGGTCAACAAACTGTGTTTTGTTTCCAAACAGAGGAGGAAGAGGCAGCTGCCGGCCTCCTGCTTCCACCCCTGTCCACCCAGGGAGCCCAGCACCTCCCTGAAGCTCTATTTTGTCATCTAACCTACAGTTCCAGGCACACCAGAGCCTCGCTGGCCCCAACAGTGCAGCCACACTCTGAGAAGGGGCACAGTACCTAGATCGAGACAGTACCTAGATTCATTTCCAGCTAACTCTCAGGACCAAGTGTAAATTGTTTCCCCAGGCCAAAGAGGTCTCCATGACTACATGGAACCACCCTGGCCAGTCCCTTTCCAGTCATCACTGACACCAAGCCCAGCCTCAAACCGAGCTGTTCCCTGTCTCCACCTAACGCACTTGCCAGGGTCCCCTGAGGACACTTGGGTCTCCGAGTGGACAAGTGTATGCCTTTGCTTTCCCATCCCCTGAGCTCATGTCTCCCTTGGCGTGGGGTACGGACGGCTCCATTTCTGTCCCTGAGTTGCTCAGGCCTGACTAATTGTGCCAAAAGGGTCATCTACCAGAACTGCCCTAGAATACTTTCCCATCATTATTGTTGTTGTTGTTATTATTATTGTTGTTGTTGTTGTTAATAATAATATTATTATTAATATACAAGACACAGAGAGTGACGTGCCTGCTTCAGCCCTTGTGTAGACATCAGGGGACAGCTTTGCAGAACTGGTTCTCTCCTTCCACGCGTATGTGACTCTGAGAATCAAACACACCGGGTCTGTGGAGAAAGCACCTTTACCCGCTAAACCTTCTCTCTGGCCCTGGAGTTCGAGTGTGACTTTATTTATTCATGCTTTTAAAGATTTGTTTATCTTATCTGTTTCTTTGTTTTGTTTTATTGTTTGTTTTTTTTTTCTCAAGACAGGGTTTCTCTGTGTACCCCTGGCTGCCCTGGAACTCACTCTGTAGACCAGGCTGACCTCCAACTCGGAGATCCTCCTGCCTCTGTACTGGGATTAAAAGTGCCTGGCCTTATTTTTATCTTGCGTGTACGGGTACTTCGGCTGCACACATGTCTTGGTACCACAAATGTGCAGTGTTCTCAGAGGCCAGAAGAAGGCCCTGGATCCCCTAGAACCAGAGATATAGACAGTCGTTAGACACCATGTAGGTGCTGGGCACTGGACC
Source organism: Rattus rattus (assembly GCF_011064425.1). Lineage (NCBI taxonomy): Eukaryota > Metazoa > Chordata > Mammalia > Rodentia > Muridae > Rattus > Rattus rattus. Next base: position 13,463,966 of record NC_046169.1, on the reverse strand, counting down.
CCTGGTTGAGTGCCAGTGTTTCACATAGCCGGAATGGCCTCAGAGTCCCTATGTGGACAAGGATAACCCTGAACTCCTGACCCTGTTGCCTCTACCTCCCAAATGCTAGGATTACAGGTGTAAACCATGCCTTGGAGCTCTGACTGAGCCTACCAAGTGGGGGCTGACCACCCCTACGGGAAGCCTCTTCATGGCCAGCTTCCTGGAAAGCATAGAGGGTTCAGCACGGGTCCAGCATCAAACTCCAAACTGAGTACCTACAACAGGTACTTCAAAGCTCTTGAAGCCTGAGGCAGGGCTTAGCTAGCACAGGCTAGATTCCCTAGCTAACTGTGCTAAATGGTTTTGATGACAGAGGCAAGACTCATCTGGGAAGAGGGAACTCAGTTGACAAAATGTCTCCATCAGATGGCTTGGAGGCAGGCCTGTGGAATGTTTCCTAGATTAATGACTATGTCATAGCCCACGATGGACTGTGACCCGCCCGCCCCCCTCATACACACACCACACACACCCTGAGGAGGTCGTCCTGGGTGCTACAAGAAAACAGACTGAGAAAGTCATGGGAACAAGCCAGTCAGCTGCACTCCTCCACGGCTTCTGCCTTAGTTCCTACCTCCAGGTTCCTACACTGAGTTCCTGCCTTGATTTCCCTCAATGACTGTGTGATCAGAAAGAATTAGCCAAATAAGCCTTTTCCTCCTGTGATGGTTTGAACGGGAATGGCCCCAGTAGGCCCATATATTTGAATACTTGGTCCTATGGCTACTTGACAGGGATTAGGAGGTGCAGCCTTGTTGGGGTAGGTGTGTCACTGGGAGTGGGCTCTGGGCTTTCAAATGATGAAGTCAGGCCCACTGTCTCTCTTCCTGCTGCCTAAGGATTCCGACAACGTAGAACTCTCAACTCCTCTAGCACCATGTCTGCCAGCACGCATGTCTCCATGCTTCCCCCCCGCCCCCCATGCTGGTAATGGACTAAACCCCTGAACCGTAAGCCAGCCCCGATTAAATGCCTTCCTTTGTAAGAGTTGTGTGGTTATGGTGTCTCTTCACAGCAGTAGAACACTGACAAGACAGTTCCCCAAAGTGTTTGTGGTCATGTTTTATCACAACAGCAGAAACCCGAGTTAAGGCAGTAGCCAAGGACAGCCTTGAACTTTTAAGTGTGGTGAGTACCAGCATATGCCACCATGCCACATTCTGGAAGCTGTTCTTGCTAAAAAGCACTGTTCCTCACACGGGCCCATGCAGTGAGCACAAGTGGGAGCAGGTCCCACACCTCCACCTTCATTCTCCGCCATTGCTCTCTCCTTTACTTTGGGCCAATCATCTGCTGACTTCCACACGCACGCGTTCTAGATGGGTCCGTCTAAAATCTGGGGTAATTATCTCTTCTCCATACACGGCAGCTGAAGACACAGAACCAATGTATCTGCTGCTGACTTTTACAGTCCTATTCTAGACCCCAAATCCACCTGAGGGTCTACATCAGTGGTTCTCAGCCTGAGGGTTATGACTCCTTTGGGGGTCATATATCAGATATCCTGAATATCAGATCTTTATATTATGATTTTTTTAAAGATTTATTTATTCTATGTATGTGAGTACACTGTAGCTGTCTTCAGACACACCAGATGAGGGCATCAGATCTCATTGCAGATGGTTGTGAGCCACCATGTGGTTGCTGGGATTTGAACTCAGGACCTCGGGAAGAGCAGTCAGTGCTCCTAACCACTGAGCCATCTCTCCAGCCCCCTATATTATGATTTATAATAGTAACAAAATGACAGCTATGAAGTAGCAACAAAAATGATTTCACGGTTTGTGGGGATCAGCACAACATGAGGAACTATATTAAGGGGTCGCAACATTAGGGAGGTTGAGAACTTCTCCCCTACAGTTGTGCGGCAAGAGAATCCTGGGACCAAGAGGCATGTCCAAACCCCGGGAATCTCATCCTGAGATCGGCAGGAGTAGAATTGCTCACCCTTGCCCTGGGCCTGCATGTCCTGGTGCTCGTAGCCATGTATCCCCCACCCTTGTCTTACCAGAGGTGGTCACGTATCCTCTTTAAGGTCATGTCCAGCAGCACCTAGAACTCCTCCTCATGCAAATGAGGCATCCCCATCACCCTGGCCCTCGTCAATGATTACACTCACCCCAATATCCCCTGCTCAGCCCCCAAAGGTTTAAATAGCCCTTTGTTCCCCTTAATAAACAGAACCAGCTCTCCGAAGCTGTTCCCAGGTATGCGTGTTCTCTACCAGCTCACTCACTGCCAACCAGGATCCTCCATGCACCCACCCTTAATGGTTAAGCTTTCCTCCCTCCAGTCCTAGGGCTGGCTACCTGGCTACCGTGAAGAGGCGAGGAGGATACAAGACATACAAGAGTGTCACAGGAAGGGGTTGGGGATTTAGCTCAGTGGTAGAGCGCTTGCCTAGCAAGCACAAGGCCCTGGGTTCGGTCCCCGGCTCCGAGAAAAAAGGAAAAAAAAAAAAATTCAAGAGTGTCACAGGACAGACACATGCCCCAGGAGAATAGTCGCCCACTGAGAACCAGTGCATCCCCAGAGCAGTGACGACTTCTTCAGACCATCCTGCAGACTCAGAGCTGAGATGATTAACCAGATCCCACCTTAGCCAGGGCTGCTTAGCTACAGACCTCTTACCTCTACCCTGCTCTATTCAAACCCCAAGCTCTAGTCAGCATATGGAAGACAAACCGATCAAACCCTTGCCCTGCTGATCACTGTCATCCACCTCTACCCACTGAGACAAGCAGTGACGCCTTGTGTGGCAGGGCTCCCGAGGCAGGGGTCTAAAATACCAATGCTACTCTCCCCGAAAGGTTACACTGAGGGCCTCCGAAGACGGCTCAGCTGAGAAAGTCTTTGTTCAAAAAGCACAAGGATCTAAGTCCAAGCCACGGAACCGATGTAAAAAGCCAGGCAGTGTGAACTTGTAACTCCAGTGCCAGGCAGGTAGGGACAGGAGGCTTTCTGGGGCTTTCTGGCCAACCAGTCAAACTTACTTGGTGAGCTCCAGGCCAGTGAGAGATTCTGTCTCAAAAACAAGTAAGGGCTGGAGAGATGACTTCTGTGTTTGAGAGCACTTGTTTCTCTTGCAAGGGACCTATTCAGTTCCCAGCACCCACGTGGTAGCCCACAACCATTCATAATTCCAGCTCCAGGAGATCCAATGAGCTCTTCTGATCTCCACCAGACATGCACACGGTACACAGACATACATGCATACAAAACACTCATACATATAAAATAAATCTCTAAAAATTTTTAAAAATAGGGCTGGAGAGATGGCTCAGTGGTTAAGAGCCCCAATTGCTCTTCCAGAGGTCCTGAGTTCAATTCCCAGCAACCACATGGTGGCTCACAACCATCTGTAAAGAGATCTGATGCCCTCTTCTGGTGTGTCTGAAGACAATGTACTTATATATAATAAATGAATAAATTTTAAAAAAAATTTTTTTTTCTTTTCTTTTTTTCGGAGCTGGGGAACGAACCCAGGGCCTTGCGCTCGATAGGCAAGCGCTCTACCGCTGAGCTAAATCCCCAACCCCTAAAAAAAAATTTTAAAAATAAAAACAAGGGCCACAGTGCCCAAGGTACAATGCCCTGTAGGTACACTCTTGCACACACACACACACACACACACACACATGTAACACACACACACATACACACACACACATGCATATGCAGGGGCATGTATAGGAGCATGTGCAGACTTGGAAACAGGGTCATCCCAGATGTGATCAGGTGAACATGGGGTCCCTGGGGTAGCCTGACCTGAGGTTCCTGTGTCCCTACGCTGAAGGACTGGGACAGATACCAAGGCCGGAGGATTGGACTTGGACAGAGACACACACAGAGGCAGGAGGGTGTAAGGACATGAGAGACCACAGCAGGCTCTACACAAACCAGCAGAAAGATAAATGTAGCCTCTCCCAGAGCCTCAGAGCCCACATGGCTGGTCTACTCCACAAAGTTACAGCCCCCAGTTGTCAGCCTCACAAACACTGAGACTGGGTCTCCCTGAACACACAGCTCAGCCTGGCTTGGAACCTACTACACCACCCAAACCTACCTGGAATTTGAGATATTCCAGCCTTCATGCTGGGACCACAGGGATGCAGTGTTTGTTAGATTCCTTTGTCTGAGCGCACAAGCGAGCTCATGCATACACGTGGGGGCCAGACATCAACCTAGGATGTCATTCCTCAGAAGCTGTCCATCCCCTGGAGACAGGGTCTCTCACTGGGGCCTGGAGCTTGCCAAGTAGAACAGGCTGGCTCACTAGCAAGTCCTGGGAGCCTCCTGTCTCCCCCTCCTCCTCAGTGCTGGATTACAAGTGTGCACTGTATGTGGGTGCTGGGGACTGAACAGGGTCCCCGAGCTTACAAGGCAAGCATTTTAGTGGGCATGCCCCTCCCCCAGCCCCTATGGTATTTCATTTCTGTGGAGTATAGAGCCACCCACCAGTGTAGAGATGGGCACATAGCCCAAGGCATGAACAACCAGGCAGCCACCCATCAAATACAATGACCTCCAACCCTGTGAGCTTTGGCTCTGGAGGAAATCAGCCTCCAGTCTCCTCCCCCACCTCCCCCCAAGGACCTCAGGGGATCCTTTGGGAATAGTCCCCGCCCAGCCCCTGCCCTTTCTAAATTCCCCCATAACTGACTTCATATTCATTTATTTCCTGGAGGAAAAATCAACTATGCAGGGGTAGGCACCAGTCTGGGAGGGGAATTCCCAGTTCAGTGCTATTCTAGGTGAACCCGGCACATCTGGAGTTAATCCCACTGGCAAGAAGGCAGAGAGGCTTAGAGAGAGAGGCCTGCAATTCCAAAGTGGAGAAAGGGGCTCAGGGTAAGTATGAGACCCAAAGGAGCAAGGCCAATGACTGGCAGACTAGCTGGGAGACCTGGGAACCAGACACAGGGAACCCAGCACCAGGCTGAGTTGTCTCCAGGGAGGGAAGGTAGCAGCCCCCTCCCATTGCCCTGGACAGTTTTATCCGGAAGGCAGGGGCAGGGGTCTGGGCAGCTGGCCTCAGACTGGAGAACAGAAGGCCTCTGTGCCCAAGCAGCTTCCTGCTGGCTGAAGCCTGTGTGGGAGGGAAGGTCAGCTGGCCTTGCCTGGTCCACTCTCAGCTCTGGCCAGGGAAGCTTCAGGGTAGAGCACACCCTGTGAAACCAGGAGAGTCTACAGTCTCCACAGAGTCAGAGGCACCTACCCAAGGCATCCCTACAAAGGCTACTTCTAGTGGTGGCTCTAGGGACCTTGGGGACCTTCAGGTCACCTGGCCAATGGTCAAGAACTAGAAGGGTCCATAGAACTCTGACTTTCCAGCAGGTGTGGTGGTGCATACCTACAATCCCAAACTCTCACGGTCTAAGGCAGGAGGATTGTCCCAAGTTCGAGCCTCTCTAGGTTATGTAGTGAGTTCTGGATTAGCCTGCACTATATGTCAAGACCCTACCTCCATATAAACAACTCCGACATTGGGATTTGGGGTGAGGTGCAGAAGCCCTGCGTTCCATCCATCTCTGGCCCCCGCATACATGGTGCATAGTAGTGCACACCTGTAATCTCACCACTCAGGAGACAGAGACAGGAGGAGCGGGAGTTCAAGGGCAGTGTTTGGCAACATAGTAAATTCAAGGCCAGCCTGGACCAGAGGAGACCAGTTCAACAAAAGAAAAAGAAGGCAGACAAGGTAATGCCCACCTCAATCCCAGCACTGGGAGACAAAAACAAGCGGATGTCTATTAGTTTAGGGCCAGCCTGGTCTACACAGTGAGTTCCCAGCCTACACAGTATGTTCCTGGAATGCATAACGAGACTGTGTCTCAAAGAAGAAAGGGGGGAGGGGAGGGCAGGCATGGTGTGGCAAATGCCTTTAATCCCAGTACTCGGGAGGCAGAGGCAGGCAGATTTCTGAGTCTGAGGCCAGCCTGGTCTACATCAAGAACTCTAGGACAGCCAGGGCTACAGAGAAACCCTGTCTGAAAACAACAACAAAAAGATGTAGAGAGAAAACTGCAGGTTGGCAAAATACCTCATCTGGCCAAGGCTCTGACAACCCAATTTCAAGCTCAGGGTCCCATAGGGCTCTCCTACCAGAGGTGGGAGCTTCCCTGAGGCCCCTTCACCTCTACGCTCAGACCCACAGGATCCTATGCCCCTGACCCCATGGCCCAATGGCTGCCACTAGTGAGGCCCAAAGGAAAGCTGACCACCCTGTGTCTCCCCACTTGGGCAGGGCAAGACTGGGCTGCTGGGCTGGGCGGCTCCCCAGCTCTCACCTGGCAGGGTGGCTGCGTTGCGGAAATGGTCCTTGTGGGCAAGAACCTACTTAAACCCTGTGGAAAACCCAGGCTCAGAGGTGGAGCAGAGGCACGTGGCATGAGGCAGGGAGCTGGCCCAGGTGGTGTCACTACTGGTAAGCCTATTTCCTCAGGTCCATGGGCCTAGCCACTTGGGAGGGACAGAGACAGCACACGTGAACTCATAGCCTGCAGCCTGGCCCCACCTGGCTGGCTCCATGCCCAGGCTTGCTCCCTCACAGCTGTGCTCCACCAAGGGCCACCGGAAGCACACTCAGCAGGCGGGAGGAACCTCTGAGGTCAGACAAAGGAAAGGACTTCCTGGTAGCAAAGCTAAGGACAAGGAGACAGGATGTCCACCTTCCTGCTGCCTTCAGGGGGGTCTTCAGGAGAAGTGGGCTAGAGTGCTGGGGTACAGGGACCTGCCCCCCAACCCTGCCAAGATCTGACTGACTGAGGGGCTCCTCAGAGGGGACAACTCCTCTCTACCTGTGGTCCACCACATTTTTCCACTCTTCCTGGTTGGAAAACTTTTCCACCCAACTTGCAGTGAGATGAGACATCCCCACCCTCCTACCCCCCCCACCAGTGAGATGAGACATCCCTCACCCTCCTACCCCCCCCACCAGTGAGATGAGACATCCCCCCCCCCCCATTCCCCCTTTTTTTTTTTTTTCAGAGCTGGGGCCCGAACCCCGGGCCTTGTGCTTCCTTGGCAAGCGCCCCACCCCTGGGCCAAATCCCCAACCCTAATTCCCACTTTTTAAACACACACACACACACACACACACACACGCTTGGAGGAAGAGATACATGAAATACTGTGCACATGTGCAGGTAAAATCCCAACTTTTGGGAATCAATCTCTCTCCTCCCATCATGAGGGTGAGTCCTGCAGATCCAAGGCAGGCCATCGGATTTGGTGGCAAGCCCCTCTACCCATTGAGCCATCTCGACAGCCCACGATGGGGGCTTTTAATGCTTGGATTCACATAAGTCCCTCCTCCTGTACTGGGCCACACTTTACACCAGTGGTTCTCAACCTTCCTAACACTGCCCCCTTTAACAGTCCCTCCTGTTGTTGTAAGCCATAACCATAGAATTATTTTGTTGCTACTTCATAACTATAATTTTGCTACTGTTAAGGAATCATATCTGCGTTTTTTTTTTCCAATGGCCTCAGGCAATCCCTGCAAAGGGTCCTTTGGCACCCCTCCCAAGAGGACTGCAACCCACAGGTTGAGAACCACGGCCTTACAGTCTCATCAGTAATTGTGACTCCTGCCAAAATCCCCACTCCTTTCCCACCACTGCTATTGCCCATGTCCACACCCAGGGATAACCTGTCCTCAGATTCTCAAAGGCCAGGCATCATACTCGCTACAGGGTTGCGGGGAGGGGGGCCCAGGGGCGGGGCTTATCTCTCCCAGCTTCTGAGAGCTCCAGGGTGCCTGTCCCTTGGCTCAGCTCTCCACTCTGGACTCCCTAGTTCTGTCACCTTCAAACCTTTTCCAAATGCACACAAGCTCCTACCAAACTTCTACCCCATCTCCTGAGCCCAGGCCCCATGCCCTTATCTGTAGGTCGCCAGCTACATAGTAGCCACCTCCATGTCTCCACAGAGCATTAACTAAGAGACTGGAACAAGGAAGTCGGCAGTGTGAGATAACCCTCTCAGAGTGGAGCTGAGCGGGCCCCTCTTCTTCCAGCCCCTTTCCTGCCATCACCTTGAACTTCTGACTCTGAGACCAGGAAGTTGCTCCCTGCACTTTGGCGACTGAGATGACCCGACACCATATACAGTAGGTGCTCAACTAGATAAACGAGCGATCCTTTAACACTTGCCCATGCCAGCACATACATGCGCACACAAGTACACACACAAGCGTAAATAACCATACATCTCTTCGCGGCTACCTCTCCTCCTCTTTGGGGACTATATGTCAGGCCACGAGCACACACATGCCCTGCCTTGAAGCAGAGGAAATCCCGTATCTGGGAAGGCCCTGTCTCTGTGCAGTTAGTTACCAGCTGAGGCTGCTAGGCCAGCCAAAACCCAACATCATCATCTCCTCCACTTGGGGACTTCTCACATAGTTCTCGTCTAAGCTCCCTGCTCTGGGTCATCATCCAGCCTCCCCTCCCCCGCCCCCCAACCCCGGGAGAAAGCTGACTACCCACGTTTCCATTCCAAGTCCATTTTCCAAGGTCCACATCTCTGGCCCAGCATCCATCAAAGCTCAGCTCCCCAGTTCCCATAAGCCTGATGCCCCCTTGAGCTCACACCATCCACCTCCCCGAGAGTGACTGAGGCTCATGCAACGGGGCCCTCCCAAGAAGCTGGGGGGGGGTGTTTCATAACCACAGGGCAGAAGACTACTTCTTGCTCAAGATTCCCACTTCCTGAGCCTCGCAAAGCTTGGCACAGGGAGTTTGATAGGACCAGGCCTGGCTCTGCCTGACATGCTGGGCGACCTCAACAATATGTGTTTCTTTTTACTTTTCTGAGCCTCAGTTTCCCCCCATCTGCATGGCAAGAAGCTGTGACTGCAGCTGGCTGAGGCGGGCTCCACAGGTGCTGCCTGGAGCTTCACTCAGCCTTAAGACCTCCTTGGAAAACACTCTCAGAGCAGCCAACTCTGGCTCTAGCTACCCTGTACGTGAGAATGCTTTTCTCAGAAGAGCATGGGTAATCTTGTCCTATTCCAGGACTCTGGTCACCAGCCTAACAGAGTCTGCCTAAGTGTTTGCTAAGTGAGTAACTAATAGAACAGTTTCAGTTGTGGGCCAAGGTCCTTCAACAAGACAGAGCTAGCTTGCTTCCCAACTTCCTATGCCAAGACTCTTCCTCTATCCCTGTCCTCTCCTACAACTTCCAAGGATGGTGGCCCAGCCTTCATTGTCCCCTGTTACTCTAAGGTGATAAAAGGCGTGGGCTACCCACTTTGATTGTTTTCCTAACAATGCCTGGACAAAGGGGCAGTAATCTCACTAGAAGCCTCAAGTGGCCCTGATCTTGGGGCTGGACCTCATACTCCCAGGAGCTGTTCCTTTGCCCTTTCTCAGGGAGCTCAGGGAAGGCGGACGCTGCCCTGAGTCACCACTGACTAAGCCGGCTGGACAGCCCACGTCCTGGCCCCTGGCCCAGCAGCATTTGATGGCCTGCTACTTGACTGCCAGAGTCTTGGGGACCACCAAATAGGCTGTACCTGCAGGTCTCTGCACTGCCCCGGGTGGCCCATCTAAGAGGGGTGTGTCTGAAACCTCTGACCCGGATCCCAAGGCAGGCGTGGCCTCAGTTTCCCGTTTGCAGCGGCACTTGAGAGCCCAACAGAGGGGTCAAAGAGCACTCACATAAGGTCTGGCCGGTGTCGGTGCAAGATAGCGCAGAAGGCCAGGCCATCGCGGAACGAGGTAGTCATGTTGGTGATGCTCACGTCCCGGTAGCCCTCGCACTGCTGCCGGCACCATTCTTGCAGGGCTTTGATGGCGGCCATGCGGGCGGCAGGACGGGCTGGCGGCTCGAGGAGTTGGCCACAGGCCCTGCTAGGGCCCCAGACGCAGAGGAGGCCCGGACCCGCCGACCACCAGCCCGGCTGGAAGAAGAGAGCTCCAGCAGACCGGCGCCCCACACTGCAGCCGCCTGCGAGGCCGCCGGCCCTGCCCCCTGGAGGCCCCGCCTCTTCTGACCCGCCCCCCCAAGATCACGCCCCCTGGAGGCCTGGCCCGCCAGCTCCATACAGGCTCCTAGTTCCGGCTGCACCGCCCCAGTTTGTTCAGGCCACACCCACGCCCCAGAAAAGATACGCCCATACAAGACCACGCCCCCTCTTTCCTGGGACTTGGAGAATTGGGGCCCGGTACTCTGGGCGTCGGCTCCCGCCTTGGCCTTCAGCCATGACTCCCAGCAGAGGCGTCGGGGTTTTCTTTTCTTGTTTTCCTTGAGACCGGGACCTCTGTAGCTCACATTGGCCTCTAGCTCATTATATAAGCAAAGATGACCTTGTGCTTCTGATTCCCCAGCCTCCAACTCCTTTAGTGCTGGGATTAGTCTTGTGCGCCACATCACGCCTGGTTTATGCAGTGCTGGGTTCGGAACCTGGGGCTTCCTGCATGCCAGGCAAGCATACCACCAGCTGAGCTACGCCCCCAATCACGATTATCTTTCTTACTTTTAGTTTTATCTTATCCATATGGGCTTCTGCTTGAACGTGTATCTGTGTACCACTTGTGTGCCTGGTACCCCAAGAGACCTGAAGAAGACCCCATGCTCCTCTAGAACTGGAGCTGGAACTGCTTGCTCTGCCATGTGGGTGCTGGAACCTAAACCCCAGGACCAATGGAAGAGCAGCAAATGCTCTTAACTACTGACCCATCTCTCCGGCCCAAACCCACCACAGTTTTCTTTTATTGGAAAAAAGAAAAGTTGAGTCCAAGCTGCCTCAGCTGGTCTTGAGTTAACAGTTGAGCTGCCATCCTCCTGCCTCAACCTCTAGAGTTGGCAGCCTGTTGACAAATGGGAGGGTAGAGGCTAGGAGAAATGTAACCTCTGAGGAGGAGTGACCCTGTTTCAGGGTCTACAAAGCTGTCTGGTTTGAGGCTGGTGGGGAGCTTGGTGGGTAGAGTGGTTTCCCATCATACAGGAACTGTGCGTGATGCCACACCCCTGAAATCCTAGCACTCAGCTGGTAGAGCCTGGAAGATCAGAAATCCAATCTCATCCCTGACACATAATGGAGTGCAAGGCTGACACGGGCTACCTGAGACCCTATCCCAAACTGCAAAATGCTGTCTGTAGTTTTCTGAAGGGAAACTTCACCCTCAGGGGTGCCAAGCTGGCCAGAATAATTCCTCTCCAGTCACAGAGGAATTGGAGGCTGTAGGGGACTCTCCAGGGGTCTCTCTGAAGACAGGAGACACTTAACTTCCTACTTCCAGCCTCTGAGGATGCCAGGGTGATTAAGGAAAATACCTCTCCCAGGTCCTCAATTAGAGCCAGGGGCTGCCCTGAATGTTGTTTTTGTTTTGTTCTGGTTTGTTTCTGAGATGGAATTGCTCTGTAGCCCTGTCTATCCTGGAACTCACTCTG